>NC_142182.1:31185000-31485000 GCF_026936395.1 Plectropomus leopardus | reverse complement strand
TGCTTGTTTTATTAAAGACTTACGGTAACTTTCAAGTTCTTTTTTTTCAGTTCTTCAATGTATTCAGTTTGCTTCTTGAACACCTCTCTTTCCTGCTTATCAATTGTTTTGGCAACCAGGACGTAGTCATATGACAGAGGCGTGTGCTGCGTGACGTACATCATATGGCAAAATCAGACATTATATGTATCAGTCTGTGAATTAAGGAGGCCTGGACTGTTTAGCATGCTGTTAAAGTGGAAACATTAAATTCTTACCACAGGTGGGAGTGATGTCAGTTCATTGCCATTCTCTCGCACCACTCCCATTAATTCCAGTAATTCAATACTGGGCTGTGTAGCAAAATAGTGAGAGAAGTTAAAATATGTCAAAGTCCACACATCATAAATAAAATATTTCGGGTTTTTTTTTTAAGGCAGGAAACCCCAGGCTAAAAAACTTTCGTGTACTTGTCAATTTTGAGATTTTGGGCTATTGTGCTTTCATAACATGTCTTCTTTCAGACTAGAGAAAGGAGAACATAAAAAAAGAGTTTATTTGAGTTCAGATTTCTGTTCTGGAAATGTATGCAAAATGTACATATCTTATTACATAACACTTCCTTTGCATATTATAAACTTGTAATATAAATAATTGAAAATAATTGTCTTAAGGTAAGTAATCTGCTACGGAAGTTTTATGGTGATAATGCTTTTTTTAAAATTATGATTATAATTTTTAATTTGATTTATGTATGTATTTATTTATTTATTATCTTATGTATTTATGTTTTTTTTACCTGAATCACCTACAGGGTCTTATTTTTGGCCTTCAAATGTATGAAGTGTTACAATTCATATCTTAA
Organism: Plectropomus leopardus; assembly: GCF_026936395.1. Classification (NCBI taxonomy): domain Eukaryota; kingdom Metazoa; phylum Chordata; class Actinopteri; order Perciformes; family Serranidae; genus Plectropomus; species Plectropomus leopardus. The sequence continues at coordinate 31,484,156 of NC_142182.1, read as the reverse complement.
AAGTTTGTTATTTCTAAATTTGTATTTTTTTTAATACTCTGAGCCAGAAATCTTCACTTCAGTAGCACCTCATAACTTTCCAGTGTTATTCCTATTTTCATTCTGAAGGTTTTCACGGAGGGGTTTGTTGATATATTATCCATAGCCTGATTTATATATTTGTTCCCCCTAAAAAACATGGCAGATATTAATTTCTTATGGCTGATGGTAGTCTTTTCTGATATATAAGATCCCCTCTGTAGAAATATTTTACTTTAATGTATCAACAAAATAGGAATTTTTAAACCTGTCTTTAACCAGAGTCTATATTTTTGTCCTGGAAATTTATTCTAAGCAGCACACATAATGAGATTATGTACAAGCTGCATATTTAAACATAATATTTCAGATACCCTGCGATACAAAAAATAATTACCTTAATGTTACTATTCTACTGGTTAAGTTAATAATCTTAGTTACAATATTTGTACCCTATTCACCTGAAGTTTCTTCTTTTTTGTCTAAAAATGTATAGAATTTCACAACTCATCCCATTTTCTCTAAATGAGCTTATTTTTTCATATTCGGAGCTGGAAACCTTCACTTCAATAGCACTTTCACACACCAAATTTTCCCTTTTCGTTCATTTTCTTTTTTTTTAATATCTACATTCTGAAGGTTTTTATGGAGGTTTGTTTATATATCACATGACATTGCAATTCATATGACATTTATTAGACATTACAAAGAGATATCACCTCTGAAAGCCTTAATGTGTCAACAAAATGAAAGAAGAATTTCGAACTTGGCTTTATTAGGGGTGGGGGAAAAATCGATACAGCATGGTATCGCGATATTTTGCATGGCAATTTTGTGTCAATACATGGCAACCATACATCTTTTTTTTTTACCATATAACTTATTAAACTTTTGGTAGCCTATCAGATCAATAAAATCATTTGCTTTTTCAGTCCACTAGATATATTTTTCTGCAAGAAAAATGATTAAAGTAAAAAAGACTTAGTATGTAAATCAACACATTAATTTACGTAGATAATGCCACTTGCATATTTAAACATAGCATTCCAGAAATCTTGTAATACAATAAATAACTGTCTTATAGTTCATCGACTGGGCAGGTTTTATGATAATATCTTTGTGTCACCTGGGGTGTCTCCTCTGAAGGTGTAAGTGACAAATAATGATTCTATTTAAAGACATATTTGGTTCCCACAACAACAAGCTTGTGAAATCCTGCAGAAATGTCATCATTTAACCTTCAAAAGAATCCTGTTTAGCTGTGACGTAGGGGGTGTGACAGTGAATGCCACTGAGGTGATCCTGACTCACTGACAGAGGAGATGGTTAATCTCACCTGACTGAACTGCATGGCATGTGGACATACTTTCTCACATTCATGCCAATCCATGCTACTCAGGGCAGTCTGCACACTGATACTGTACATGTAGGCCAACACACTGAAGGTGTGGTAGACAATACAATCAAAGCGTTGTGGCACCAGTGGAGACACAATTACACGCCATCCAATGATAAATCAGGTTACTCTTAATTTGTGTAAGGGTGGGCCTTCGCTGGAGTAAGCTTCTGTTGGATCTACTTTGTCTTACAAGTGCAGGATTGGTGTGAAAAACGGCAAACCCATGATCAACATAACAAAAGCTTCATCTGGCCTCAGATCAGCTCCAATTATGTATCTATATATGTTGTTATGTATGAATAAGATCACCTACCTGCCTCCTGTGGACGGGCATGATGCTGAATGCAGATGCGACTTCCCGGATTTAAGAAATAAAAAAAATAAAAGCTTCAGTCAATGATCCCGGAGCGTCTCTGTCAGCTCACCGATATGCCCAACTGTAAAATGACATGAGTGCTCGTGAACAGGCAGTAGGCAACTTCCGTACTTCCTCTAGGGACAAACGTGTTTTTGTATTACAAGCTAAGGAATGTAAAAGCGACTCTACCTGTTGCTGGTGTCACAGCATTTACCTTTGTCTCCTCCACCTTTATCTTTTTCCAGTCAGATCAACGGTGCTATCAACACAAACACACAAACAAACAGGATCTGCTGTGTGTTTCGCAGAAATAATGTCGATACGGCTCGTCAGGTGCGATGGAATGGCATTATTTCTGCTGCCTCCTCCTCGCTGATGCAAGATGACAAAATTCACCACTAGATGGCAGCAGCGACCTCCGATCGTCAGTGAATCATCCTACGCACACTCACTCAGCAGACTGTGACATTTATCTGAAAAAATAAATAAAAAAAGACTAACACTTGTACACTTTGAGTCATGAAATTACACCGTGAATGCATCTCCGCATCTATAATGGAGGCTGAGCACATCCATTACTTTTCACAGATGAATAAGTCGTGACTGATCAAACCGACATTAAAAACAAAGTGAAAATGAAGCCAATTTGTCACTTTGTGGCATACCATGAACTCTGTGTTCAACAAAATGGTTCGCTTCTGTTGTACAAGAACTATTCGGCAAACTGCAACAAATTACTAAATATAGTAAGCTATGTCTTCAAAAAATGTAAAAAAAAAAAAAAAAAGTCATGGTAAAGTGTGCCAAAAAAAGATAGGCAAAAAAGAATGTCCCAAAAATATAGTTAAAATTATCATTATTAAATATTTAATTTTTTACAGAATTATAATCATCTATCCTTTTTTGCTCAAAAAGTAATTTTCTTCTTTGTTTTCTTTTTTTGACAAATTTGTACATAATTTTTCTTGTGCTTTTTATTTTTTTTATTATTTATATTTTTATTTTTAAATGTATTTGTTTATTTATTTTATTTTTTTTTTGATGATTCTGGGGTCATATCTTCTTGTTAGGTTGCGCACTGCCTTTTTCAAATGTTTTTGAAAGAAATCAAGCCAATTTGGGTTTCAAAGGGTTAAGGCTGCAGCGGCAGGAGTTCAAGTCCAGCATAGGGCCCTTTGCTGAATGTCTCTCCCCCTTCATTTGTCTCTGACTCTGTCAAATCAATAAAACCATAAAAAGGCAAAGAAATAAACAAACAAACACACACACAAAACTAAATCCATTATAAATATTAGCTTTAGTGTTGGTTAACTCATTGTTAGTTGCCATTAGTTTAGCTGTAAATATAGCCTGAGCTAAACTATTACAAATAAACTCACCTCAGTAGTTGTTCCATGGTGAAATCTTGATTCACTGAATATGTAAGAAGTATTACTTTACGTTTATGAAGATTACCAAGTGTCACAGACAGCATAAGGCTACTATAGCTTTCTAAGTTGATGCTTCAGCAGTTTTATTTCTCCAAGTTCCCTCTTTTTACAGACAAAAAATGTGCACATATACAGGAAGTACCACAACAAAGGTCATTAAACAATTGCTGAAGTTAAGCAATAAAAAAGTAACAATATTTGCCCCACTGCAGCTAAGTTTTTTATTAGGGGAAAGTAACTGTGTAGGCTACTAATGTACAATTTTGAAAGTAGGCTATTTGTCCTACTTGAAAATGTCCATTTCATGCGCTTTATGTCACTCCATTTGAGCTGGTTGCTTTTCTGATAGAGGCTACCACTGTATTATTATATATATACAAAAAATGCTATATGACCAACCAATAGAATGAGATTTTGTGTAACATATTAAACAATTCAACAGTATGTAAAACAATTAAACTTTAGCCATCTCAACTACTTCACTAACATGCTTCCTGGTGCACAAATAGGCCTGTATCCAATAATGATTAAAAAAATGTACCCTCCAAAAAGTTTAATTCTCTTAATGAGTACTTTAAGTATATTGTCATGTTACTGCTTTTACTTATATGCTATAAAAATAACTTTTAATATAGGCTTCTTGCTTTTTGAATGTTGACTATCTGTATATTTCCAAGCAGAAAAAGCTTTCAAAAAGCCTTTTCTGCTTGAAATTTTAAAGTTGGAAGTTTTTTTTATACACAGGAGGCCTACGTAATATTTGTGAGCTTATGATGTGTTTCTATGTAGGCGATGTCTGTATGTGTGTAGTTGGTTTTTTTTTTTTTTAATTATCTTACATGTGATTCCCATTGCACTCCCCTGTGGACCTATTTCTGTTCCCTATCCTTTCTCTTGTACTGTGAAAAAAGAAAAAGAAAACTAACATGTCAAACGGGTGGCCCTCCATGCCTTGTTATTAAAGGGCTTCACCATTAGTCGTGGAGACCTCGGAAAGCAGTGCACACCCAGGAGAACCCACATGTCAGGCAGCAGAGGCGATGTGAGGCTACAGAAAAAGTGGTCTTGAAAATAAGCGGCTGTATTTCTGTCCCCGGCCACACCCCACAGAGGAGGATCACATAATTACACCACTACAGCTCTGTGTAAACCACTTGAAGGGCGACAGAGGGGGCCCCTGCGGCTATATTTGACCGGGGTTGGAAGTACAGGGTAGAGAGGTAGCTGGGAGGATCGGGGACAGGCTGCCGATAGACTCTTTCCTGAACTCTCTGTCATAAAGGAAACAAACTGGAAGATAAGCTAAACATCATGCTGAGTTACACAAAACACAATGAAACTCTAACATCCGATGGACAGCTGAAAGATAGACCTCTTGGTCCTGGAAATGTGTCCTCAGCAAAGAACTGAAAGTTTAATAGTTACTTACTATAGGCTTACATATATGTCCGAAGTGTGGCCCGGGAGCCAAATTTGGCCCTCAGACTGATTTCAAATGGCCCTTGGCTTGTCTTTTAAAATATACTCTGTTGTTACTATTTTGATTTTAAACAATTTAAAATTTTTAAACATACACATATAATAAGCAGTATGTCTACCTGGTCCGGTAAAATGTCTACCTCTGTCCCCTCTCATCAAATTCCAACTTAAGGCGCAATGTAAGTGTATGGTATGTTTACCGATATGTTCATTTTTGTTATGTCGACATATAGAAACGTCAAGTGATTGTTGCTGCAAACCAATTTCCCCAGGGTGACAATTAAAACAAATCTATAAATCTGATTAACACAATGGTTAATCAAGCAATACCACTTTGATTTTTTTTTAATTCACCTCACAATAGCAAGACAACCAAACTGAAGTCCTTCACCACATAGGAATACATGAAACACTTTTTCACTTAAAGATCAAATGGTTGTATTTGCAGCATTTGTATGTTTTCTTTAAACATTTTTTTAAAATGGCCCATATGCCGCTGACCCCCATCTATTTTTACATTAATTTATCTGGCCCCCATTAAAAAATAATAAAGACACCCATGGTGAAGGAGAACAACAGAGGCCATAAGCGATTGCGAATGGCGCTATATTGAGTCAGTGTTTGACATGTCCATTCTGGGCTACTGTAGAACAACATAGTGGAATTAGTGAAAGAGGACCTAGTTATTGCTGCACTCAAATGAAATTTCTGTTTAAAGTCATGCACATGAAGTCTTACACTTGGACCTCTCACACAATATCCACTCGCAAGGTTGTGAATACCACATCAGCAGGACTATTGCTACTTATCGTAAACACAGTGAACACAACCCCATTTGAACAAAGCATAAGCCCCATAATATATTCTTTTTTTCAGGTAATTTTTAAATTAATGAAAAAACAATAATATTAAATAACATTTATGCCAATAGATATGCCTAAATCATACACACTGGACCTTTAACTGCGTGAACATGTCAGGTGGGAGACTAAAACCTCTTCACATGAAACACCTTTGGAAAGGCATAAATGAATGTGTGGTTGTTGGTTGTGAGGGAGTTCCCAGATGCTCTGTTGCCAAATCAAATGTAATAAATAAGCAAATAAATGATTTAGAGGAACATAATAACAGCAGGACCAAACCCAAAGAAACACAAATACTTGTAGTCTTGTAGTCTGTCTTGTTTAATGTAGTCTCATTCACATATTAACAAATTCTGATTGCAAATGTTATCACCTGGTCTGGGTAACTGCTGCTAGTATATCACTTTGTATTTATACTACTTGGTTTCGCTTCCAACTCTTTTTACAATGGTGTGTCACAAAAGAGGATCCTGCATAAAACAGTGTCACACAGATAACCCAGACTCTGTACTTGTTTCATTGCACTGCCTTTAATTAACTTTAATTGATAGCCCATCACTTCATGTAACCAGGAGAATCCTCGGCTGTGATTGGCTGGCAGGCGTCGAATCTCCCAGAACTTCAGTTAAAGGCTGGTTACTAGGCAACGTCATCATTAACGACACTCTCTCTATCAATAAAAACGATCCTCTGAGTTTAAAAAGTGGAAACTATCTAACTATCTATCTAACTGTCTTTTATTTTATTTTATTTTATTTTATTTTATTTTATTTTATTTTCAGTCTAGGTAAGTACAGGCTACTGAACTGCAAACATTAAGTCCAAGTTAGCTAGCTAGCTAACGTTAGCTCTGCAACTTAAGGTAAGTCATCATTCATATTTTGGAGTATAAATTTGAGTTCTTCCACTCTCACAAAGCTAAACTGCAGACATTTGAGTAATGACAGAATCTGTTCGCCCCCAGGCTCATTGGCTTGTGGTGTGGAGCCACTCCCCTCTTGTACCTCCCACCATGCTGCCGAGGTGATGCAGCAGTCGGCGGTCAGAGGGTGAAGCAGGACAGCCTGGCGAGCAGCCTGTTTGGACTAGCCGAGGCGTCTCTGAAGAAGACGACTGTGAAGGAGGACAGCTTGGAGTTCCAGCGTGGAGAGGCAGGACAGAAAAATCGACTGGCTTAGAATAACTTGGTGTACATGAGGACCGAAGGACACGTTTTGGGCACACGAGAGACTCAACATGCACCGAATAACGGGGAAAGCCGGAGGGGACAGTTTGATTGAGATGAGCCCATCTGACTCTTTCAATGGTGAGTAGCTGAAAACTCTGCCCTCATGCTGCGCAGTTTTACATTCAAAACGCTGCTATGAAGCGTGTTGTGCTTCACTAGGTATTTTCCCTAGTGGGAAAACAGTTCTGACTCAATCCAGGTTGGTATTTCTCAGTCTGTTTAAAAATAATTCAAACTTTTCGAGGACTACTAAAAAAATCATTTAAACTACAACCCTTTACACATTACCTTATACCCTAATATTGTCGACATATAACTTACACAAGCGACAATTTCCAAACACCATAACAACATAACATAAACGTAACATTTCTTAGCTACCAGAAGTAAACAGAACATTTAAAATTAGATTTATGTCACTGGTGTATGTTGGCATGTCTTCCTGGGACAACTGGCAAATCATGCTGTTAAGAAGCTTTACCACCTTCACCTATACAAAGGGCAGTTTAAATTACTTGGACTAACATTTTCTAAACTGTTTTCAAATGTACCCACCCTGCACACTTCTCCCTCTTCCCACTTCTTTCTGTTGGAGCAGCAGTGACTTATTGCCAGCCAGCCTCTGACAGCTGGCCTGCTTACTGGAAACACTTTGTCACTAACAGGCACCACTTCATCCACCAGCACAAACCCCAAACCCCAAACCCCTGTCTGCTACTGGCTAAATGTGAATTTTACACAAGCACTTAGAGGATTGTGTTATAGCCATTTATGGTGCTGCTGAATGGAGGATGATTCTCCCTGGATACTCTCCAGCAACCCTATCTGTATTGTCGATGTAATAGTGTTGTGTTTCATCTGCTGCATAGAGAAAATCACTCTGGTATTATAGCAAATCACTGCAGGATCATGAACTACAGTTACAGCTAGCTAGCTAGTATTTATGCTGTGTGTGGAGATAACAATGGAGGCAGTGTTTTCCATAAATCACACTCACAGGTTGGCTATATATATATATATATATATATATATATATATATATATATATATATATATATATATATATATATATATGCTGCATTCTTGTTGTATGATGTGTGGCCAGCAAAAATGAATAGTCAGGTTGTAAATACACTCAAAATGTCCTACTGTTTGTACATATCCCCAGACTGCTAGTTTTTCCAGACAACACATGTAGGGTCAAAATAAATTTTAAAAAACCATATAATTTGAGAGGCTCTAAATTTGACTCCACAAACACACAAGTCAAAACACAAGGACGGCTCAAGGTCTCACAATTTGCTTACAAACTCTTTGTGCGCTGTATTTAAATACAGATTCAAACCACATTGACCATACGGTAGATGCAAATTCCCAAACTATTCATGGTTGGGGTTTGACCATGTAGATTACAACCAACTGAGATTGTCACTTGTTGCGTCAGTGCTCACCCTTACTGTAAATATGGATTACATTTATCTAACGTTGTCTTGATATGCGAGCAGGCCTGTAAAGGCAGGTGTATGTGTGCACCTGATATTTACAACTCAAAATGTGAAAGACAACCAAATGCTTCCTGTCACAGGAAGTGAGACAAACCCACCCCTATATAAATAACAGTTAATGGCTGCTGATTTTACATTAAGAGCTTTGCTGCGTGGAACTCAAAAAACTGTGCCTACAACAATAAACTATACAGACACTCGCAGTTATCATAGGGAGATCATACATCTCTGTTATTTCAATAAAGCAGCTGTAATTATGTATCAGTTTAACTGAATTGTAAGATAACCCTTTTTCTGTGCACAGTACATGTACATGAGGTTTGGTGCTGGAGTCTGTTGGGTAATAAAAGAGAGACAGAAGCAGCCTTGTGGCATTTCCACTGTGATCAGCTGCTCTCTCTTGAACAAAGCTTCAGTTGTGGAGGCTTCTTAGCTAGGTGGAAGAAGACTGTTGGCTTAGCTGAGAGGCAAACAGTGAGTGCTCTAATACTGCGTCCTACTGTGCAGAAATATGTTCAGCTGTTTGAGAAGCACCCTCATATGTTGTGAAAGCAATATATTTTGGAACAAATGACAGCAGTCCAAAGTCAGTATCATAACTGTTTTAAGGAAGATGAAACAAGAAGTTGGATTTTATGTTGTTGTTAAACACTCTAAAAGCCCATTATAAAACACTACTTTCAAGTAACTTTAGGCTTAACAAAATGTGAATGGATGAGTTATATAAAACCTCACCAGTACAGTTGTCATGAACAGCAAAATTAGCCATGTAGACCAAACCTGGTTTGTGTACCAGGCTGTAATCATGTATTTTGGCTGTAAATTGGAACATATTTTAACACAAATTTTAACATGGGGGTCTTTGGGGACTGACTTGTTCTGGGAGCCAGCCGTAAGTGGTCATTCAAGTTTTTGGCACTAACGTGTTAGCTTCATTTTTCAGCTTGGGACGTTTCCAAATTGTGGCGATGTGTCTTTGCTTTAAGCCTGCTGTAAATTGTTATGTATAGTGACCTAATGATTTCAAGGATTCTTCTGGGGGTCACTGCTGATAATTAACAGTCTTCTCCAAACTTCTACATCCTTCTATATCTCAAAAGATGATTTTCATACTCTAAATTAAAAAAAAAATCTTTTAGTTGTTGCATTGTTTCTATGAGGAGTGGAAAAAGTGAAAAACAGTGATTTAGTCCAACAAAAACAACAAATGTCTTCGGTGATAAAAGCCTCTGTATTCCAGTTACGGAAAATGTAATTTACTTAAGTTTTGAACCACTAACTTATACTTTGCTGACATGGTGTGTAATAACGTAGAGACAGAGACGGTTTACATATTACAAGGTCCGAAAGGTTTTTTCAGGTCTGTGTAAGCGCATTTTCTGTTGAGTCCAGACTAAATATAACCTCAGAGAGCCCATCAATTAGACTGGCTGCATTTCTATTTAAACACAGACAAAGAGGCTGAAACCTTTTGCTTCATTTTTTTGGTGATTGCAGTGCCAACAGCCCTGGATTTTTCCTTGCTTTTCCATCTGCCCTGCTATTTGTTTATGTAAATCTCTGTATCACAGTGAATGGAGGTTTCTAATTACATTTGAGAGGCAATGCATGTCAGATGAAAGCAGAACTTTGATCTGTTTGTACCCATGTTTCATAACTCAGGCAGCTTTCAGTTTTAGTCACATTGAGCGGGTTTACCTGACTTTTTGTTCTCATTTCCTGCCATCACTCCTGTAAAGGGAGAAACGCAGCCCTGCAACATGGCTGTGTGTATTCTTTCTCTGTGATCCTGTTAAGTCATGCTGTCTGGCCTGTGGGAGCGCTGCCACAAAACGCTGTACAAATATAGACCACAACATTGGCCGACTGTCAGTGCTCCTCTCAGTGCAGGCAGCTGTTCATGTGCCTGAAATTTGACTTTACTGCCACCAATCTGCCTGTATGACATTTACTGTGCTACTAATTGCATTTCAATACAATGGTTAGAGACTACTATCATAACTAACACTGGTCATTCTATCATGAATAAAGTGTTCATTATGTTGCTGTCTTTCAGATGATATCAATGGCTACCATCAAAATGCGTCGGCCAGCGCAGGATCCTTCCAGCAGGGACAATCAGAGGTAAACACCAGACTGACCACTTATGCACATACGCTTATGCTCACATTTATACAGACATTTCTCTTGATCAAGTTTCTTTTTCTTGATTATGCACAGTCTGAGAGAGAGTTTCTTTTCATACGAATTCCAAATAGTCATTTCTTTACATGCCATGACATTATACATGTTTATAAGTGCCTTGGAACATTTTAAATTGTACCAGCTATTGAAATATGTGAAAATTTGCCCCTTAAATTCAGCTCAATTCAATTCATTTCAATTCAATTCAATTCAATTCAATTCAATTCAATTCAATTCAATTCAATTCAATTCAATTCAATTCAATTCAATTCAATTCAATTCAATTCAATTCAAGTCAGTTCAATTCAATTCAATTCGGTTTTATTATTTGTCCTAGAGGGCAATTTATGTTGCAGCATGTGTAAAAACATAATGAAAACACAGCAAACACAAACAATATGACAGAGAAACATACATGTTAATATTTATCTTTCCAAAACAGATACATGAGAGATTTCTTTTTGACAGTATCTTTACCTCCAGCTTGCTGCCTGTAATTGTGCTAGCAGGAAGTTCATTGTGTAAAAGTAAAATTCTTTACTTAGATTTCCCCCAACAGTGTCCTCCACCAATCAGCAGCCAACAAGTGGTCAAAGTGGTTTACTTTTTGGATCTTAATAGAGGCCACAACTCATAGTCCTTGTTTTAAAATTACATCCTCTTTTCCAGTCCAATCATATTGGTTTACAACCTGTAAGCATTATGAGAGAGTCAGAGATAACTCTTCTGCTCCTGTTTATTCTTCCCCCTTCACACTGAACGAAAAGTCTCCTTTAACACCTGATGTGTGTGTAGAGACCTGTGAGTCTCTCAACACCAGCCTGGCCTCCCTGGCCCCGTCTGACCACAGCGACAGTCCGCATTTTGAGGATCAGACCTTAGAGCGAATCAATGCTTTGACTGGGGTAAGACACCAGTCGAGGACACAGATGCATGCTGCTCTGTCAGTGTGTGTGTGTGTGTGTGTGTGTGTGTGTGTGTTTGTGTCATTGTACAACTCAAATTTGTAACTGCGCAAGACCTGACTCTGACCGTGCCTGACTTTATAACATTTACTGGTTTTCAGAGTGTAATAAAGTGCTTCTGGCAATAATCTGTTACAATATATATACACAAGTCAAGTGTGGAGTGTCTAACATTTTGTTCCCCTATGTAAGGTTGCTGTTACAGTTTTAGTTGTATTGAATTTGTTAGACTTTCCCTCACTATCCACTGGGTTCCTTCACAGCTGGCGAGAAAGCGGGCGCTATTCCTGAAGTTTCGTTCCAGGGTATGGCATGGTAAAACAGGCTTTTGATGTGATGCAACTTTATGCATATTACTGCCCGCCAGCTTTTATTTCCTTGTTGAGAAATGTCTGTTCAGCATTGAGTTTCTCCACTGTCATTAGACATTCATTATGGATTGAACATCAGAGTTGAAATCAATATACTCTTCCTAGTAGAGAGCTGATGTTTTCTTCTGGAGAGCATGTTTTTTTCCTGCAGAGAGTAATGGAAACATGTGGGCATGAGCTTATGTGTTGATGCATCATAAGCGTTCATTAAAAATGGAAAAGGCCTTTTCACTTTGCTTTGCTCACCTGTGATATTCGTCTGCTTCACTGAAGAGAAACAACAGCCTGGTGGTGTTACAGCATAATTAGAAAGTCCACACATGCAGACTAGCACATGCGCCATACACAGTATTTGTCAGTGGCCCAGCTGTTTTTGTGTGTGCATTAATGTGTATTCATATGCTTCGGAGTTATATAGAGTCAATACTATAATCATGACCCTGCCTTTTGCTTATGACAGGACTGAACTTTGCTGTGGCTAACCTTTTAGTCTACTTCTTATAAATCCTCTAAGATGTGGTCTTGTTTAAACAGTGTGTAACCCATTTCATTGAAAAGTGGGATCATTGGCCTTGTTAATGGTGCCTAATCTATAAGTTAAAAAAAATCCACAATAAGCTTCTCTAGTAATCTGGGTCCCCCTAAACTACAGGCTGTGATTTAGCTGAACGGAAGATCACATCCTAAAATTTGCCTCTATAATGACAAATGGAATCAAAAACTAAGTGTATAGCCCTCCTTCAACTTTTCTGCAGGGATGTCAGTGTTAGCTTTTAGGAATGCCCATTGGACAAGATTTTTTCTGCATATCTGGGAATTAAGAGTATTCATTTTCCTTTTTATAGCTAGTAAGAAAAACACAATTTTCCCCTGTGTTTAGAACGAGTTGCAGTGATGAAATAAAGGTATAATTCAGATATATGGAGGCAACCATTTACAAAGTTTGGCCAACAGAACAGAACCATGTTCTTTGCAAACCAAAAAAAAAGAAAAAGGACCTTGATAAAGTTTAAATAATAAAAGCAAAAGAGAGAGGGAAAGAGAGAGGGGACAAAAGAGAGAAGGAAAGAGAGAGGAGATTTGCACTCTTGCCATTAGGTTTTTCTGGCACTAATATCAGAGTGCTTTAAATATGATGATGACATGATGTTTAAGAAACCATGTAGCAGCTGTAATACATTTAAATCAGAGGTGACCTGTTTCCCTTAAGTTCTGTTCTTTTTATCCCCAGAAAAGAAATCTTTTGAAAGCAATATTTTAAAGAAACCCCTCCTTAAAACTAGTAGCCTATTTATCTAAGGCTATGTTTTACATTTATCCTCCTTCATTAAGATGAAAGAAATACACATGTCTAAACACCCAGTAGTTAGGGGCTAGTTGGTAAACGTATAGAGCTCTGTGGCCTCGGCCAGCCTCACTGAGCTGCAGTAGCTCCCAGCAGATGCACTGATTCCATACGGCTCATCTGTAATTACAGCAAATTAGAGAGCTTTTGCAGCGACAGTTAAAGAAAGCAACCACCCTGCCATGGTCAACATGGTCCAGCCTAGTCCTGGAGGTAATGCAGAACAGCGGTTAGAATGTATGCATAATTTGGGATGAGAAAACCAGAAATAGGTTGAATGCGTAGACACAGATACTTGTACAAGTTAGCATAGTAGGAGCCAGAGAGGTAGATCCAGCTGTAGAGCTAAAAAGAGCTGTTATCTACAGTATATCACTACTTGTCTGAGGCAATTCACATACTGTAAGACTTCAGTTATTTGCCTGTATTATTATTTGCTTAAATCACTGATCTCAACAGGCTTATATCTGGGACAGGCGTCTATGGAATGGGCTTTTAATTCCTTTCACACAAAACTGTTGCTCAGCAAAGACTGAAACACAATCGAAGTGTTTATTCAAACCTCTTTTTTGTGTTTCTTTTATTTATTAGTAATACTGTCTTCTGTGGTGCTCATGGTTTCAGTAAAGGGAACTGAATGATTCAAAAGTAGAGAATTTCATTAAGCTAACCATGTGTAGCATGTTCATTGTGACATAAGTTAAAACATTTATATTTGTATGTGTGATCTTAGCAGCTGACTGACGTTGTCTCCAGTGGACAGCCAACATTTGCCCAGTTTTATACATGAAAAGAGCTTCCATAAAAATGAACAGCATGGCAAGCTGGCCTCTAATTGAGACAGGCGTTTATTTGTCAAAATGTGTAGCCACATGGGGCTAGTAAAAGGGACCGGGCGTTTAACTGGGACTACACTTTTATTTGTTTTTTTATGGTAAATAGTGCCCCATCTGCACTTTGTGCATGGTTGTGGCAAGGACTTTACATTGTTTATTGATTAGTTTTGAACAGTTAGCATGGGGAAATTATGCATCAGTTCTCAGTTTTCTGTAGTTCTACCTCATCAGAGCAGATTTCTTCATGCGGTTAGTTGGCTTTTCAGATGACACTGGTTATCTGAAATATTAGACATCATGTTAGAGTGGACAGCGTTGTGCAGCACAGTGATATCACCTCCCCAGATGCTGTGCTCTTATTACATTAGCAAGCTAGCTGGCAGCCGCTATCCTATCCCATGCTGATGTCATCTCTAGGAGTCTCGGTATCCCTCCTCCTGTCTCACTCCCTCTCTCTTTTGTGGATGTGGGAGCATGTGAGGGCTTGTCCTGGGAGGTGAGAGGACTGGACGGGGCTCCTCTGGCCGGGGGATCAGTGGGATGAGAGTGAGAGAAGTGGTGATTTCAGGGCAGGACTGTGTTCCCTGGAGAAAGTCATTCTGGTCTACCAGGCAGCCGGCCTTTCCGCTGATGCATCATACCCATAAAGGGAGTGGGCCATGGAGGTAAAGTGCTCTTCCTTTCCTCCCCACCCCCATAGCGTTTAGCTGATGGAAAGGGCCGGCTCTGTCAGAGCTACAGCGCAGTGGGATGCTGTAGTTTTTGTGATGCTAAACGTTAATGAGTTCTCTGTAGCCCAGTGTAGGTAGCTACTGTGGTGATGACAGAAGTAACTGGTACATGGTTATTTTTAGCTTTCTGAACAGCTGAAGCAGCATGAGCAGCGAGCAGTCATTCCTTCCTTTCCTCCCTTGAAGCATTCCTGTGTAGTTCATTTCTGTTCAGCCCCCTGGCTACTGAAGAGACAGACTAACTGAAGGGCTAGCATTTGCTGGCTAGCACATGTTTGGAATTTCTTGATCCACCAATGCAGGGGTTTTCAGACATTCTGCATTTACAGAAAAAGCAAATAAACTACCTTATGTGTCTACTTGGTGTCCCTGTTGTTTAGAGTTCTATTTGTAGTCCTCTCCACACATCCTTTGCAAGAACATGTAGCCTGAGGTTGTGTAAAATGAGTTGAAAGTTGCCTGAAATCAAAGTGTTTAGTATCATGGGCATCAGTCTGGATTTATTTCTGTGATATAATAAGAGCTCTTTAAAAGCATGTTCTCATCATCAGTAAATCCTACCAAGGGAACATGAGAAACATCAAACATCTACCCCACAAAGCAGAATTCCTCCATTTTGCATGCTGTGTGTGTTTGCAGTGAAAATCTGATAATCAGTATTTTTGTTGTTTTCGAAAAACAGTGGACTTTGATGTGGTGTGGAGGCCTTGTTCTTTGGTTTTTTCTGCCACTGACACAATTTGTGGCCTTTGCTGAATGCATCTAAAGACTTGCTGAGCTGATTATGTGGCAGCGTGTGTGTGTGTTTAAATGTTGTGACCTGGGTTTCATCTCGTTGTAGATTGACAAACAGCAACACAGTAAGGACTCCGTGTTCTTCCGTGATGGACTGCGCAGGATTGATTTTGTCCTGTCCTATGTTGACGATAAAGACGGTGAGAGGAAACAGGTAAGAAACAACCTCTACGTACTGAATTTGTTTGTAACAACTGAAACTCGATTAATGTTTTTCAGTATTATTGTCATATTTATAGAGCAAAATATCTTGAACTCTTAAAATATAACACCAAAGACCAGCTGGTGCTTTTTACACTTCATGATTTTAACAATAAGAAGGGTTTCTTACAGGATATCCGTGGAGGTCAAAGTGTGTGTCAGCAACATATTCTAAATACCACAACACTGATAAAGTTAGATAAACTGTGCAGCTGGTGTCAGTAATCCTCTCAAGGAATTTTCTCAGATGTCACGTGGACTCACTGCCACTTTTTCCTAATTAAATCAGCTTTGAGGTACATTTCCAAACAGTCGCTTTCCCAAGTTGTCTCTTTGGCCTGTCTCTTCATCATCTGTGGAGTGCTGAGAGACTAGTGTTTGATACTGAGCTGTTAGTCTTCACGTCTCTGTGTAACCAGCTGGGAATGAGGCAGTTTGTCGCAGCCGACTCACATTTTACCCACAGACCTCATCATCAGTGAGTCAACACTCAGACCTCTGGCCTGGTCAGGAACTCGCTCATTTTTTCCATAGTATAGGGCAGGCATGTCAAACTGGTCCACAGAGGGGCCGGTGTGGCTGCAGGTTTTTGTGCCAACCAACCAAGAGCACACAGTTTGACCAATCAACTGTCTGAAGACGGAGATCAGTTGATTAAATGAGTTAAGTCTGGTGTGCTGCTACTTGGTTGGAAACAAAACCTGCAGCCACACCGGCCCCCCTGTGGACCGGTTTGACATGCCTGGTATAGGGGAAGGGCAAACAGAAGGCCAGTTCCTGTGTTTTACCCTTATGTGTTGTAAAATGTGACAGTAACTTTCAGCTCTAACAAGGAGGTAGTTTTTTTGTCAGTTTTTGATCTGGACAATACCTTTGTATGTGCCTATTTATGAAAAACAGTAAACCTAATTTCAAGCACCATATGTTAACGTTATATGTCAACCTTCTCTGGCTGACTACTTACTTTTTGACTCAGCTGGACTTGTAGATGAAAAAAGCCCACTGGCCAAGCATATTTTTTACTGTCCATAATAATAAATTGCAGTTTTGTGTCACCTATACCTTTATTTTAGTACATTTCATTGCTAAAATACTTAAAAACAGACTTAAAGTCTGTAGCAAAGTCTGGAGCAAAATTTGATGCTCAATTATTTTAATATTTTGTTCAATGGCTGATAAGTTCATTAGTCTTGAGCTCAGAATTCTGTTGTTGGAGTTTTTACTAATAAATATACTTAACTATCAAACATAAAAGTACATTTTAAGGTTTTGTAAACCTATCAGATGCTTATTCATTTTAATGAACTTAAAGCTCCTCATCAGACTCCTCACTCTTGACTGCAATGACCCTCCTCTTTGCACGGCCAACGGATACTATCCTCCTCCTGAGTCCACACCTGCAGCAAGTGATACTATAGCAAAGTAGCTGATGTGCCGTAACGTTACAGTACAGAGAAACTAGGCGCACTTGAGACAGTCTGTTTTTTGGCTTTGGTAGATGTGTGTAAAAATAATAATAAAAACCAATAGAAACTCTCATCATAGTTTTTTTTTTACTCATTCTGTCCAGCCAGCTGGGTCTCCCTCTGGTTTAAACTGGTTTAAAGTAGTTGTGTAAATGCTTTTATACTTGCACTGTCAGTGACTTCACGTTCACTTTGGATCTACACTTTTTTTAATCATACAGTGTGATCAGCATATATCATATTATTACATATGTCTGTACATTTTACAACTTTAATAAATAACTTTGAATGGCCATAAAACCAAATACTGTCCCATAAATGGCAACTGTGGACATACAGTAGATTCCACTGTTGTGCAATTGCAGTAAAGAAGCTTAATTTATATCAAACTAATATGTAAATATGCTTTGTTTTCTTTTAAAGGAGAGGAGGAAGGTGTATGAGGCCAATCTAGTGAATGTCGGCCTGGAGCTGGAAACTGAAGATAAATCGGTAAGAGCGTCCACTTATTAATTTGATTTTGTCTAATGTGAAAGAAAATTAAGTTTATACAGTTTGTTTGTGTATGTGTGTTGTATTATATATATAAAATATCTGTGTTGTCGTTTTTGCTTCTTTTTTATATTGAGATTATTATTATTTTTTTCCATTTTCTTGTTTTTACAAAGACAAAACAAAAGTAAAACAATAAATCAGCATATGCGTCTTTGTATCTTTTCAGAGATCATTTTTTCTCAGAATGTGTTATACTCATTATATTGTAACTTTTTTTTCATTGTCATTATCATCAGGAGTCAGAAGATGGAAAGACTTACTTTGTGAAGATCCACGCTCCATGGGAAGTTTTGGCCACCTACGCAGACGTGCTGAAGATCAAGGTGCCATTCAAGGCCAATGACATCCCAGACACCAAGGAGATGCCCATGAACTGGCTGTCCACCCCCTTTCGTCTGCCGGAGCACGTCATGCACCCCGAGCCAGACTATTTTACAGCTCCCTTCAACAAGAGCAAGACTGACTTCTTCCTCATTGATGACAAAGACACGTTCTTCCCGCCATCAGTTCGCAACAGGATAGTAAGGATGCTTTTTGTCTTTCTTAATCTTGCAATTGATCTTCAGATTCAAATATTCCCATGTCATTTAGATCATATTTTAGTTTACTACACAAAGCACTGCAGTGTGCTGTAATTCTGTTGGAAGGCCTACATGTGTTTTACACAATGTGTTTGTAGAGGCTTGTTTAAATGACCGAGTTCAGTAGGTCATGTCTATTATGAGTGACTGAATGTTTGTTAAACTGTTGTGGCACAGAAGAAACTGTTATTGTTCTGTTTTTATTCAACAAACTATATGATTCTATTTCTCCCCAGGTCTTCTACATCCTGTCCCGCTGCTCGTACTACAGGGATGAATGTGCAGATAAAGACAAGAAAGGGATCAAGAGGTTACTCAACAATGGCACCTACACTGCTGCCTTCCCCCTGCATGATGTGAGCCTTTTTTGGTGAACATTTGGCACTTTTTTTTTGAAGACGTGGAGTCTTCAGAGGAACATATACTCATCCTGTTTGGGGCAATTTTGGATGTAGCATTGCAAGGATGTATAACTTTGCAGTAAACCTTTGTATGTGACTGTGTCCTCTGTGTGCATGCAGTGTAGATACACAACAAGATCGAGGGATGCAAACTGCGAAAGTGAGAGATACAATCTTTACAAACACTGGGCCAGATTCTTTTGTTTCTTCAAGGAGCAGCCCCTCAATCTCATAAGGTCAGACTCAAAAACAAGGTAATCATTTCTGATGTGTATTTACTAACATTAACTGAAATAATAACAAATACTTCCTGTTTTTCCCTTCAACAGGAAGTATTATGGGGAGAAGATAGGTATTTATTTTGCGTGGCTGGGCTTCTACACTGAGATGCTGCTGTTTGCTGCAGTAGTCGGGACTATTTGTTTCATTTACGGATTCCTCACCTACGATGACAATGAATGGAGGTAACTGTGTTCTGCTTTTTTAAAATCAAGAATACTCGACCGTTGTCTTGGTCTTTCAGATGGCACTGTAGTGTTAGGTATTGTTTTATTACTAATGCCATTGTTCCTTTTATTAATAAATGACTCTTATTTCCCTACAGTAAAGAAATATGTAATCCTGATACTGGAGGCAAAATCATCATGTGCCCACTGTGTGACAAGAAATGTGGCTACTGGAAACTCAACTCAACATGCAACTCCTCCTGGGTGAGACATCCTCGCTTTGTGATGGAGTTGTTCATGAATAATGTTCTTCTAACAATAGAGGGGGTGGTAGTTCTTGATTGTCTCACTAATTCTCAAACATATTCTTCTTTCAGCAATCGCACCTATTTGACAATGTGGCAACAGTGTTTTTTGCCATATTTATGGGAATATGGGGTGAGTAAAAATGCCTGCATTCTGGATTTTGTATTTTCTAACACATTGCACCACCTAGTGGCAGATGATGAACTGTTATTAGTCACTTAAACTCACAGTTACTCACTCTGTATTTAAAGCATGTTCACCCACATCATAAAAAAAGAATATTTTCTCATGTTGTTTTCATCTGCTGAGGTGCTGAAATCTGACACTCCTGCCACCACACTATAGGCCTGTCATTATAATTAGATTATAATCAGATTTATTTAGGTCTACTTAAATGACCAAGGTCATGTCCATATATTGTATGTTATTGCCCTTAGGTTTACATGCATGTTTGTTTATATAATTTTGTCACCAATATTTTGGCAAACATGATGCCAGCATAAGTAGCAGGATTTTTCTGACCATTGTAATAGTTGCCGCAATGCCTGAGCTTTTTTTTTTTTTTTTTTTCACAGCGTCCAAGCCGATGAATTGAAAATGAACAGACACATTATGCTATTATTTCTGGTTGAATTAAAAGTTTATTGCTCTTTTAAAGGGTGTACTTGCACTGTTATGCTATTATATTTTAATTATATCTGAGACAATTAATGCCAATAATATCAATAATTTCAATAATATCTCAGAGAATATATCGTTCAACAAATGTACTTTCTGTGACATGTATAATAGTGATGAAAGGTGGTCAGAGCACTGAAAAATGACATTTAACTGCTCTGCAGTGACACTGTTCCTGGAGTTCTGGAAGAGGCGGCAGGCTCGTCTCGAGTACGAGTGGGATCTGGTCGACTTTGAGGAGGAACAACAGCAGCTGCAGCTTCGGCCAGAGTACGAGACCAAGTGCACCAACCGCAAGCTGAACCGCATCACTCAGGTGTTTGTGTGCTCATGAAATACTAACATGCTGCATAATTCTGTTCTAATGTGGAGCTCTAGGTCTGTGTAGCTTCCTCAAGGCTTTACCAGGTACATACTGTGTGGTAGGATTTGGAAGGTTACAGTATGTGTTGACTTTATTGGATAACTTTATACACTGAGTTTGTTTCAGTCATTCATTAGAACACTTTCTGGACTAAATAGCACTTTAAAAGAGACTCTATGATTAAGAACAATATTTCAAAGTAAAACTGACCTGCCCTGTGTTTTCAGGGAATGAGGAATATGTAGTTAGTGATAGCCACGGACACAGATGTGTGAAATTAACAGAATAAGGGGCTGTAATTTGACCTAATCCCACCCGTCTTCAGGAAACGGAGTGGGTTCTTGACAGGACTGCTACAGATATAATGGGGAAGTTGTTGCTGTGCTGGGCCACCGTGTTGCTCTGGGTAAGGGTGGCACTTGATGTGGAATGCCACATTGGTTGGGGAGAGGTTTTTGGTGTGGTGTATTTTGTGTGCATAATAGACATTACTGGAAAGACTCAGAGGCACGAGTTTCCTTCTGTACCGCATTACTGTTTGTCTGGAGAATCAGTATCATGAAAGACTGGCTTCACGCGGAGATTTCTAGGTGAACGAATTGGTCTCGGACTGAAACACCTACACTTAAAGAGCTGTGATTGAGCGACCTTGCTCTGCCTCGCATCTGAGGCCAGTGGTAATTAAAGGAACCTGGCCTTTTAGAGCTGTCTTTTCAGGATATAACCAAGGGTGACTGACTCCTGTGTCCATGCTTTGCTTGCATATGATGTAGGAAATGGAGCCATACTTACCCATAACAAGCAAGTGTGCACGCTCATGTCTGTCTGGAGCCACCGTCCTGTTATGGGTGAGCATTTTATCTTTGGTACACTTGATAAATCTACAAAGCTTTCATCCTCCACCCTGTGTCTTTGTGTCGTCTTCATTATACTGTTCATCGTCAGGATCTCTAACACCATGTCACCAGGGCCAGTATGTTTAAAACTTCTAAGAAATGGAGCTTACTTAAATAATTTGGTAGCTGAGACCAAGTCAGAGCACTTGTTTATTCATGGCACTGAATTCTAAAAATATGGCCAAAATCATGTCATTCTTAGAAATGTGACCCATTTAAGACCAAAGTCTAACAGCTTTAAACATACCGGCCCAGATTTAACTGTTGTTGTGAACTTATGTTGTAAAAATCTGTACCATGTGAATGAGCTAATGTGAAGATTATGTTATATTTCTTTCTTAATGGGACATGTGTGCACACTTCAAGCATAACAGTTACTCCTAACATCTGTGTTGGCAATAATTCACCTTGCTTTGTTCAGATGTTTTTATGTGTTTTGGTGTTTGCACTTGCATTGGAATCAGTGCAGTGTTCCCACTGAGTGCGTTTACATGGACATGAATAACTCCTTTATGAGGCTTATTATGATATCCCGGTTATGATCTTATTCAGGATTTGATGTTTACATTAGAACAGAGAACTGTAGTTATTCATACTCCTTGTATACATGAAAAATACTAGTAACCCAGTTACTGATTACTGAAGTCTATTTGCACAGGCACTTTGATGTTTACCAAAACAAAACAGAGAGATATTAAAGATAAGAGTGACATTGTATATTAAGAGCGACATGAAATATTATGGGCTTGGGCGGTATCTACTTTGCCATACCTTCCTGAAATGTCACTGTCACCACTTATATGACAGGGGAGTAGAGGATGAAGACTTGCAGACTCTTTTTATTACTGAAAGACAAAACTCTCTTTCTCCATCACTTTAAAAGTGAGACGCTGCCACCATATTTCGTACTTCTGTTATGTCACTTGGCTGCAGCTGTGCCCGCACAGGTGGTCGGCGGCTCTCAGTAACCGGGATAACGTGTTAATATACAACAGTAACGGATTTATTTGTGAGTACTGCAGATAGCATATTTAGGTTTGTCATGAATGGGATAAGGGCTAATCCAGGGATCTGGTGTTAACATACTCAAAGACAATAACATGAAACTCCATAAACACGATCAGAAATGGGGTATTCACATCCACGTAAACGCACTCACTGTGTTCTTGTCTTGAGCCATGCATTTGTCTTTCATGCTGTCTTTGTTGTCTCTGTCCTGAAGATCTCATTGATCATTGCCTGCATCATTGGGGTGATAGCGTACCGCCTGGCGGTATACGCAGCCTTCGCCAGCATCATGAAGGACAATCCCACCTCCCACCTGCAGGTGGTTGGCCCCTACATCACGCCACAGCTGGCCACCTCTGTCACCGCCTCCTGCATCAACTTTGTCATCATCATGATCCTCAACCTCATGTATGAGAGAGTGGCTGTTTGGATCACTGACATGGGTGAGGGTCAGGACCAGAGAGCCAGTCCCAGATATTTAAACTTCTGTGTCTTTATATATCCATTATACATTTCATGTTGAACCTTATGTATGCAAATATATTATTTTTTTTGTTGATGATATTTAAGTATTTGTTTTATGTTTTTTTCTGGGGCAGAAATTCCCAAAACCCACATGGAGTATGAGAACAAACTGACGGTGAAGATGTTCCTCTTCCAGTTTGTCAACTACTACTCTTCCTGCTTCTACGTGGCTTTCTTTAAGGGCAAGTTTGTCGGCTATCCTGGAAAATATGAATACATGTTTGGCAGCAAACTCAGGAATGAAGAGGTACCAGATATAACTACATCACAATTTATTGTTCAAGATTAGCACTGCTAATTCAACTTGAGTCTGAATTTAAATTAATGTTTGCTTCTTTCCCATCCTTCCCCGATCTCAACCTGTTTACCTTCAGTGTGACCCTGGTGGCTGTTTGATTGAGTTGACCACCCAGCTGGTGATAGTGATGACTGGTAAACAGGTGTGGGGCAACATCCAGGAGGCGCTGGTCCCGTGAGTACCCCAACTGAGAAGAATGTTCAAAGCACAATTCATCTGCACACAGAAAAGAAACTGAAAGGGTTAAACTCGCTCTCTTCACAGCATTTGCAGCTGCATTACATATCTCATAGACGAATCAACCATGGCTTGCGGCTTGTTTTATATTTTGATATTATTGATCTTTTTCTAAAGCACAAATGTTTTCAAGGAATCTTTAAGTGTGTTTTTTGTTGTCAATTCATCCTGGGAGATGGTTCAGAAAAGCACTCAAAGTAATGTCATAATTGCATTTTCTGAAAACAAAATCATGAGATTACAACATTTAAAGAAAGACAGGAAGACAGTTTAACTTGTAACAGAAGGAAAGCCTGAGTATAAATAACACAGTTAATCATGGCTAAATTGATTTAGCTGCCCTGGTTTCAGGATCCTGGTGATGTCTACGTTAGCTCTATGACTATGTGTATTGCACAAAATATACTTTTTTATTGCCCTTATTCTGAAAAAGACAATATTCCTACTAAGTTGTTCACATGGCTAATAAAAATGAATATCCCACTAATATTCACATTAACTAGCAGCTGTAGTGGACTCTAAGGAGATAATTCACCATTATCTGGGGTTCAAGCAGTCATGTTATGTGCCGTGTCTGTGTTGTTTTACCTTAACTAAACACAATGACAGGTAGATTCAGTGTCTGTAGAGCATCACTGTGTTCCCATAGTAACACAGCTTCTTACAGTCAGTAATGTCCTTGTTTTTTCAACGTGTGGTTTTCAGAGTGGCGTTAACTTGTGTTTTGTGTGTTAGCTGGCAAAAAATAAAAGAAACACATTTATGTAGTCAAAAAAAGGAAGTTATTTGTCTTTACTTTTCGGCATCTTCCACACAGCCATGCATACTTTGCTAAACGTGCCCTAACATTTATTTACCACGTCAAAATATGGAAAAATGGAACAGCTGGAACTGGAACAGTTTTGGACTTGTTTGACCATTTGAAATCTGTAGATATCCAGGTCTTCCATAATGTTTGTAAGTAGGTGAAATGTCAGCTTTTCTTTTGGGCATTCATCTCTACCGTAGCCACTGTTAGTTGGCTTGTGCACATCACCTCTATGACAACGCATGGAGCTGACCCTTAACATACAAGTAGTGTGTCGGAAACTATGGCAAAAAAATGAGGTGCATATTCCTAATGCATTGTCTACATGTCCAAATAATAGTCTAAAGTGAATAATACCGGCATATCCTACATGTCTTATTCAGAAGAAGCCTCATTTGGAGAAAAGACTTTTTTGGAATATCAAGACAGAACATGCTGTTTACATGACCTGCATCAAATTCAGAATATTGTGATACTGGGAAAATTGTGCAATATTGGTACGCATGTAAATGGGGTCATGGTTACACTGTCATAGCTCACTGGGAGATTTGAATAGAACAGAGCCATTAATGTTGACAAGGACAACTGTGCTTTTGCTACAACGACAGGTCAAAATATCTGCTATGAAAATGCCCTCCTTACAACACAGATACAGAAATGAACTTAAATTCAGTTACAATGGAATGGTTCCATGTTCAGAACCTCAGTTATTTTATTATAGTTTATATTTAAAACTCAGTACAGACTCAACGTGGCTTGTAGAGGATGAATTATGACACCTCAAAGCTGTCTGTAACCCCTTTGTGTCCGACAGGTGGCTGATGAACTGGTGGGGCAGCAGGAAAGCACGAAACCACCCAGAGAGTCTGTACAGCCGCTGGGAGCAGGACCACGACCTGCAGGGCTTTGGACAACTGGGTCTCTTCTATGAGTACCTGGAAATGGGTAAACATTCAGTACATTGTCAATCCATTTCACAAAAAAGAGAGTTAGAAACACACTTGCTTACAGTCAAGATCATTTTAGGGAAGTCCAGTTCCACATAGATGAGGTGTAAAGAAAAAGCAAGACGAACATTAGTGATTACCTGGTAAAACGCTGCAGCACAGTTAAGGATAGATATGTAGATAAACAATTGGATGCAGTGTGCACCAATCGTCTGCAGATGGTGCTGTTTCCATCCTACTGTCACTCACTGACCTCTCTCCTCTCGGTGTCCCAGTGATCCAGTTTGGTTTCATCACTCTGTTCGTCGCCTCCTTTCCCCTGGCACCCCTGCTGGCACTCTTCAACAACATCATCGAGGTTAGAGTGGACGCCTGGAAGCTCACCACTCAGTTCAGACGTCCTGTGGCAGCCAAGGCCCACAGCATCGGAGCCTGGCAGGAAATCCTCAACGGGATGGCCGTGCTCTCTGTGGTCACAAATGTGAGTGCTGGACTACGCACAGTATGTGTGCTTTGTGTTTGCTTTTTAACCACCCACTTTTATCTCTAGTTTCCTCACACTGTTTCTTTCTCGGTTCTCCAGGCGTTCATTGTAGCCTTCACCTCTGATATGATACCCCGGCTCGTGTACATGTACGCCTACCAGCCAGATGGTGAGATGAATATGAAAGGCTACATAAACAATAGCCTGTCTGTGTTTAATATCTCCGAGATCCCGATGGCCAACAGGCCCGATGACGGAGAGAGCCCTTCCTGGTTCAACAGCTCCATCACTACCTGCAGGTGTGTGTGACTGCAAGGCTCCGTCTATGAGAGAAAGAAAAAAGTAAAAGTTCTCCAGTCAAAAGTGTACTTGATCAAAAGCACAAGCATTTAACAGAACACCCCATTTAAGAGTTATAATATATATTACATTAGCATTATTATTATGGATGCATTTAAATGTTAGCAGCACTTTAATGTAGCTAGATGAGTGAAGCTAATTCATCTATTCTTGGAGTAGTTCAAAGACTCTGCATACCTAGTTCCACAAAGTATTTTAAACTGAATTTCTTTTATTAGTATGCAGATTTTGAAAATTTCATGTAAATCCATATTTATGAAAGACCTGGGTTGGTGTGCAGCCAACTTTAATCTATAATAATGTATCATTTAAATGAATCAATCATATGTTTTTTTATGTTAAGCCAAGGTAACGGGTAAAATAAGCCATGGAATAAATGCAGCAGAGTAAAAAACACAACTCTGTGAAATATAGAGTGTAAGTAAAGTACCATTAAATCATCAGTGTAAGTATCTCAAGGTTGTACTTTCATACATTATTTGAGTAAAAGTAAGTTACCTTTCACCACTGATGTATGAAATATGTGGTAATGGTGGTGTAAATTTATTTTTTTTTTAGCTAAGAATTTTAATGTAGTAAAGTCTCATGAATACAGCTCAGCTGACCTTGCGGCACTATTACTTTACTTAAATCACTATTTAACCTCATTACTATGTTGTGTGGTTGATATTGTATGTGTGTTTGTTCACGGTGGTAGAAGAAGTAAACACATCTTTTACTTCAGTAAAGGTAGCAAAAAAACAGTTCAGAAATACTCTGTTAAAAGCAAATCACACTAAGTAAAACTACATGTATATTAGAATGATCAAAGCACAAAAAGTAAATGTATTCGTTATGCAGAATGTCCCATTTTAGAGTATAATACAGGCTAATGTATCATTAAATTGTAATCATAGATGGACTCATGTGAACTTCACTCTAATTTTGCAGCTGGTAAAGATGGGGCAATTAATAAGATTTAATTTTTTATCAATATAATACATCAATCAGGGCTGTTAACATTAACATGTTAATTGAGATGCAATTAAGGTCCGTACATAACCCTTTTTTTTTTTTAAATTGCGTTAATCATTAGCTGACAAACGTTTTTAAGACGTTAAATTTTAGCAATGGAATAACTATAAGGCGATTTCACAGGGGTCCCTTGACCTCTGACCTCCAGATATCTGAATGAAACTGGTTGTATGGGTAGCCATGAGCCTCCCCTTTACTGACACGCCCACTTAATGCTAGCAACATGCAGGTTTTTCTTTTTTTTGCTGCCATTTGATTCTTAATCAAGTCACTATATAAGTCATATGGACTTCATAGCTGTTTTGTAATGCAAAAAAAAAATAAATAATTGAAAACATGTGATTAAGAAATGCAATAAATTACGATCAGCTATTGAATGTCAATACTTATTATGGTTTAAGAAATTGGTTGTTTGACAGCCCTAATCATAATGTTGTAAAATAAATATTGTGAAGGAAAAAGTACAATATTAGCTTTCAAGGAGCAGTAAAGTGGCAAAAAACTTCCTCAAACCTCAAAATTGTACCCAAGTACAGTACTTGTATAGATGTACGTAGTTACATTCCATCACTGCTTTTTGTCAGTTTGAATGCATTTTTATGGATAATCCAGAGTAATTATTACCTCATTATATTTTTGCACAAAGCATGACATTAAATGATGTTGAATCAAAGCCTTTAAAAAACATGTTCCTTCTGTGTAGGTATCGTGATTACCGCTACCCTCCCGGCCATGAGAAGCAGTACTCCCACACGATGCAGTTTTGGCATATTCTGGCTGCCAAGCTGGCTTTCATCATCATCATGGAGGTAACGCCAGGCCGCAGTGCTTCCACCAGCACCACCAACACTTACTGACCACTTTAACTGAGCCTCATATTCTTACCTTGGGCAGTCATGGACTGTTACATAAATAGTAACCCCAGTTCTCTCTCTCTCTCTCTCTCTCTCTCTCTCTCTCTCTCAAACACACACACACACACACTTCTCAGATAAAATACAAATCTGTGCAGTGTTTATTTTTTCTGCAGCTCTTGCAGCATCCAGCTTGAAGTAGAGCTAACCTGTTGTGCCTTCTTCTTCCTCTGCAGCACGTCGTGTTCCTGGTCAAATTCTTTGTGGCCTGGATGATCCCCGATGTCCCTACTGAAGTGAGGGCTCGGATAAAGAGAGAGCGCTACCTGGTTCAGGAGTATCTCCACAACTATGAAGTGGAGAAGCTGAAGATCCAACTCAGCCAGAACGGCCACAATGACTGTACCTGCACGCCCATGATCTACCCGTCTATCAAGCATGAGGTGCTGTCAGAGTGCCTCTAGCCCAGAGAGCTGCTGGTCAATCAGCCGGGCATGATGGGAGGACACAGTGATGTAGATTTCCCTGCTCGTGTATCATGATACTGAACACCACTTCGCAGTAGTGCCTGTTGATTGTGCAGCACACACACACAAATTATACAGCTAGAGGCTTCCTCATTTCACAGCCATCCCTCTCGTACTAATCTGCTGATAGTGGACGTGCACACCGGTGAAAAAGTCTTTGCGCATGTTGAAACACGCATTTAAACCTCTGTCTCATATTTATGGCTCTTCACTCTCTATGTTGTAAGTGCTGATGGTAATCAACATCTGCTGTAAGAAAAGAAACTCTTTTACACTGTGTCTAAGCCAGACAACTTCCTCTTATTTTTATATATACGACTATTTATTTAAGTGCCACTATGAGTAACCAAAGACTAGATGCCTTAATATATCACACACTCATTGTTGGTTCTCTCTGCCACTAGAATAACATATGATATCATCTAGAAACTGGGAGCTTGCTTATTATGGGGCTCTGAGTGTTTTGATCTTTGTATGCACAGCTGTATGAAATGTTCCAGTATCATACTGTTAAGTTTATGTTTAACTCAATTTTTTATTTTTTTTTTCATAGTTACAGCAACAAATGTGTGTCACTTCATTGTCAGTTAATAGGCTGGTAATATTTTGCTGGAAAGGGGGACTACGCCCATTTTCAAAATTCATATGTTGTTCTAAAGGTTTCAAACAGTCCAAAAATAGTAGTAAACATGAACAACCCTCCAAAATCCAAAAACCAGAGTGCTAAACCTTGAATTTGTGATGTTATGAGGTATAAAATCTCACTGCTCCACAAACAATGAATTGGGAAAGATGTTCTAGATCAGAGGTCTTCAGTGTTTTTTAGGCCGGATGGATGGAGTGTAGTTGCATCAGGGATAATGTGTAGCTGTAGCTTCCCAGTCAGCAGCAGTTATAGCATAGCTAGGTGCGTTAGCCTCACCCTCTGCATATTCACAAATGGCTTCTGAGGTGGACGGCATGCCAGTCTATTACTTGAAAAATTACAAAAAGATCCACTTTGGCTCAGAAAAATGTCTTACACTATGAATAATAATAAAGCTAATCGGCCAGTATGTTTCAGTAGTGTGTTAGTGTTAACTAACTGTTCACCTTGCCGTTGTGGATGAGTGCAGTTAAGTGATAAAGTGTTAACTAGCTCTGTCATGAAGTTGTGTCCTGTTAACTGAATGGGGTTATTTTATGTATAGGCCCCCATCAGTAACACTCAGGACCACCTAGGGGGCGCGGACCCCCTGTTGAAGACCTAGACTCTAGATGACACTGAGAGCACACAGGGGAATGTTCTGAGTACATGGGTACATTTTCGGTTTTAAAACTGAGAACATTATATCTCATTCGGGTATATAAAAACAAAAATTCTGTGGCTCCACAAAATCAGACTCCCATTCGTTGTCAGTGGAGCAGCTCCAGATTTTATACACTATGACACCACAAGTTTACTTTTGTGGTTTTTGACTTGGACATAGATTAGCTCATGTTCACAAATATTGATTGAACTTCCCTAGGCTGTTAAAATATCATGTACAGTTTTTATTTAGGTGGTGTTCCCCTTTAATCTCATAACAGCCCAACGGTTTCTCCAGGCCTAAATCTGACGTGAAGTAGCCTTTTTTTTTTGAAGACATATCTGTGCAGCTGTTAGTACTGTGAGTAAGGGCAGATTTTGTCCTGCAAAAGGCCAGTTGTTTAGCAGCAGCAGCTGGTGCATGTTGACTGTTGACAGTCCTGTTGAGAAAAGAAAAAGCCCTGAGAGAGTGAAGAGATCCCTTTTTAATGTGCCTCTGTTTACCAACATATCGGCGCTAATGAAAGCCTGCCCCTACCTACTGAACTATGTTTGCTCCATTACACAAAGCACGTCAGCCATCACCCAGTTCTTGTGCTCCTCGTTTCCTCGCTTGTCTGCATTGAGAGGGAAAGATACACATTTTTTTTTTTTTATTTTGCACAAAGCACTTAATGAAACCTGACAACAGAGACATAAACATGTCAGTGTAATTGTCATGACACTACGTGTTCATAATCAGTGTTTTGAAGCAGAAGTATGTGATAATCTGTGTTTATTTAAATGGAACAAGTCGCTATAGGTGAGATGGAGAATTTGATATTTATATCGAGCTTAAATAACCAACAAGGAAAAAAGATGTAGCTTTTTGTTTTAATATTATATGAAGGACATTTCATGTTTATTTGGCTGCCTATGTAGAAATATGTGAGAAGTATCTTTGTTGAACTAATCTAATTTAGATAAAATAGCTGGCTGGCTGTGCTAAAAAAAACTCAGGCAACTAAATGTGTTTGAGATGCATGTAGACGTGACCGCATAGCCGAAAGCGACGTTGGACTGATCCAGTTTGCCTTTTTCATGCTATTCGCTCAGCCAAACTATTGCCTGTTGATGCCTTAATACGTCTAATACCTTGTGTTTTCTGTTTTTTTTCCCCTGTATATCTTTTTTTTATGTCTTTTTCTTGTTATGTTGTAGTTAAAATATTTTATTTTATACTGTTACCATGCTTTGAAAAAAAGGTGAACCTGTTTACTGTATGCTTAAAGTTACAATTTCATGTTTTCATTATTTCTTTCTGTCATTTTTGTAACTGTCTTGTATCCAAATGCGTAAACAAAGAAAAAAAACTTCAAAATAAAGAAGCAGTTAAACTTGAGTGGTCATTGGACGTGTTTGGATTAATCCTAAATACTGTAGCCCATCGGCTCCTCTGCTCTGCTGATGACATTAAAGTTGCTGCTGGAGTAACAGATGGCCGGAGAGCACTGATAACTATTCAGTGTTTGTTAACACCAGTGGGTGTGTTTTACACCAAAATGTGCTGGCGTGGTTGTTGGCACACCGTGAAGCCATTGTAACAAAGACATGGGCAACACTCAGGTCCAGGTAAGATTCATTGTACTTTACACATTTTATTCATCAGACTGATACAGATTTTTAAAGAGTGTAATAATGGAAAAGGATTGTTTAAAAGTGTAGAATGTTTTTCTGCTATCCTGTCTATATCTGTCATGCTGTGTACTGACGTCCAGGTGTTAATGAATGAAGCTTTATATGGAGAAAAAGAGGATATAAAGTGCTTAAGTTGAACCTGTGTGCTCATGACCACCCAGCCTCCAGAGGAAGCCTTCTGCAACCTGGACTCAGGAGGTTTACCGGTGGTCCAGCTCTACGTGATGCCGTCCTTCTTCCTGGCGGTGCTGATCCTCGGGCTTCCCCTCAACCTGCTCTCCCTCTGGGTTTTCTTCCACCGGCTGCGGCGCTGGACCCGCAGCACGGTGTTCCTCTTCAACCTGACCCTGGCCGACACCTCGTGGCTGCTGGCCCTGCCGTACCTCATCCACTTCCACCTGGACCACCTGTACTGGCGGCTGGGGCTGCCGCTCTGCATCGGTGTGAGGATGCTCTACCACAACTACTTCTACCTCAGCATCTTCTTCGTCACGTGCATCAGTGTGGACCGCTACCTGGCCATCGTGCACCCGCTGCGCTCTCTGGTGCTGCTGGGCCGGAGGCAGACCTGCCTGCTGTGCGTGGCGGTGTGGGTGGCCACTCTACTCCTCAGCATACCTGTTTCCACCATGGGTCTAATCCAGACCTGCCCCGGGAGCAACCGCACCATCTGCACGCTGTACATACTGCTGAGTGAAACCGGTGAGACCCTCCCTTATTCCCTCTTTTGTACCATCGTCGGCTTCCTCTTCCCGCTGCTCTCCATCTGTTACTGCGGCCTGCGCAGCGTCAGGGAGCTGCGCCTCCGGCCCTGCCGCCCCGACCCGCACAACAAGCAGCGGCGGCTCCGGCGGGTGCTCTGCTCAGCGCTGGTTTTCTTCGCCATGTTCTACCTGCCCTACCACCTGAGCCGCAACGCTGCCATCGTGATGCGCGCGATCTACCCCGACAGCCCCGCCTCCTGGCGGCACGCGGACCTGGCCTTCGCCCTGGAGATGTGCATCTGCAGTCTCATCACCTGCATTAACCCTCTCTTCAGCTGCTTCATGGGCCGCCAGTTCAGGAGGGAGTTTCACAGCATTTTTAGCGTCGTGTTTTCTCAGTGTCCGGGCACGCGGCTGGCCTCGGTGATATCTAAGAGGACCCGGATGACGGTAAGGCACAGGCAGGGCATGTCTACTGTCACACCTGAGTGCGCACTGCCTGCGCCTGGATCCTAATGAGCTCCGGAAAGGACTGTACTTTACTAATCACAGCAGGGGAGTGGCAGGGGTGTGACTTTGTTTGTTTGTTTAATATATTTATCATGAAATACAGTTATTTTACCTTGAACCTCCCTGAATGACTGGAGGAGAATGCATTTGCTTCAATAAAATTGCCATATTTTACAGTTTCTGGTTGTGATATATGGTGTGATGTTGGAGATTGTTAAAGAAAGCATGCCTTTAAACCCTCATGCGGATTTTTTGGGGAGTATCAAATGCAAAACAGAGCCAGATAAACAAGAAGAAAATCCAGGTAAAAGTGAAAAACATGAAAAATGAGGAGGAATTACATTTGAAAGCCTTTTTAATAGTGGCCAAATTAATAATTATTGTCTTTTCAAATCACTATTATGAGGGCTCTTTAATGTAAGTCCTCATTGTTTTTTGGGGTTTTTTTTTTTTTAGTATTTTTTTTAAAACATTTTTGGAGTGCCTGGACTTCCTACTTGTTCATCCTGTTGGTTTTCCATATATCACGTCACATGACGTAGGGTGTCACGTGACAACACAACAAGGAAATGTACCTATATTTACATCCCAGCATACCTGTGCAGGATCACAAAGCCCTGACAAAGGCCCCAATGCTGAAACGTGTTGGCGTTTTACTCACTTTTTTACTCTTTGCTACTTACTACAAGAGTGACCCCTCCAAAAGACTGATCCACCACATCGTGATGAGCTGGTTCTTTTTGCCTCCCTTTTTTGCACCCTATATACAAGTTTTTGACCATTTGATCATAGCTTCCAGAGCAACCCCCCCCCCCCAAAAAACCAAAACAACCATTTAAAGTCCAACGCCTTTGCCCTAAAACATTTTTTTTTTTAAAAAAACTCCCTCCCCAAAGTTCTCAAATATCTGAAATGCCTCCCCTGTTACACCACCCACTGTCCTCTCTAAAGTAAAGAACAATCCCTGATGTCTAATGAAACTATAGAGAAGCTTTGTATGTCCTTTGTTTAATCGTTTTCTTTTATTGGTGAAATAAGATAAATACACAATAGCCTATATAACAACACTGGTCCCCTTTATCTCATTTCATCTCACATCAGCTGAGATTTGGATTCTTACGCAACACTGCCTCTGCGTGGTTGATTGCATACTGTACTTTGCAGTCTGGTGTCACGTGTTAGTTATCAGTTAACAGTTATTTTATTCAGTTAAAAAATAAAATCACCACTTTATTAAATTTGCTGAATTTTCTATTAAAGTGTCACTCAAGTTTTAAAGCAGGTCAAAGTAAAAACATAAGAAATAAAACCGGATGTGGAGGGAGGGTCGCGGAGGGGTATCATGCTTTGTGCTTGCTGCAGCAAGTGATTTATAAGTAATCGGAGCTCAACCTGAAATTATTTTTTTGATGTAGAGACAAATAAGTCAAGGATATAGGTTATGCAATTGGAGGTGGTCGCTGTTCACAGATTTTTAGGTGGTAATTGAATTAGAGGAGCGCAGCGGAGGGAGGAGGGGCGCTTCTCGGAGCTGCTGACAGGTAGATGAGCTGTGCGCTGTCCGCGGTGCTGAAACCTCCTCCGGCTGCCGCCTCACCGGAGATCCTCACCTCACATTACGACCGGAGCTCCGCTGACCTGCACCGGGATTCACAGATTCACACTTTTCTTTTCCACCCCAAAAGATAAAAAGAAACCCAACTTTGAGTTTTCTGTGTTGCTGTTTTCTAATCGCCGCCTGGATCTTAAGATGGCACTGCATGGATTAACATTGCGCAAGGCAAAAGCGGACTTATTTGACTGCTGTTTTGTGACTGTGAAACCAGCCCTTTCAGACTGAACGTGGCTTCTCCCTCTTTCTCCATTTTCTTGGTTCATCTTTTCCGGACATCGAGGCGCTTTTTTCCTTACTAACAAAAAAAAAGGGCGCGTTATTTGGATTAATAACAATATGCTCATTAATGCGGCGCTTCCATTTGTTGTAGTATTATAGAATTTTCAAATACATTTTGGATATGGAGCCAGGCACGGAGAGAGCTGTCCCTACCACTAAAGAGGGGCTAAAACAAATCGCAGGAAAGGCCCTCGGGAGTCTTTACAGGTAAGACGAAAAAAAATCCCCCCTTTCTGCATGTCTTTTAATCACACATTTATATCTGTTATGAGAAATTCAAAATAGAATCCAGATGTTTAGATCAGACATGGCTCTATATGTCCTTATCGCCGAATTACAAATACATCTGGGGGGGAAATCTCTTCTTTATGAGATGAATCACGGACAGGATGCTGAAAGCAGAGTCGTGTGGCCCGAATATTTAAGGATCAGATATTTCCCTGGAGGATGAGCCCCTCCACCAGCTGCTGTGGGTGTTTTTTTTTTTTTTTCTTAATAATTAATGAAACAGAACGAGTCGTGACACAAGGTCGGAGGATATCTATTACCTCATGAATCCATCTCTATTAATCCAAGATCGATGGACTTCATATCAATTGACTTCCTTTATTCTTTATACTGTCAGAAGGAGCTAAAAGAAAGCTGACAGCAAACAGATCCTCACTTTAAAATCGGAGCAGAGGAGCAGTTTTTCACATGTATAAAATTGAATTGTTTATTATTTCTGATTGGAAATGTTAATAAAAGGCCTTTGATTGAATATTAATCCAGGCGAATTTCTACACAAATCATTTGAAAAACAGTGTCTTTTTATAAAACAGAAACAGAAAAATTATATATAATATATAGAAATATATATTTGCAGGTACCCAACATTTTAGTTTTTTTGCTCCTTAAATTGCTTTTGAACTTGATTCCAAGCTGCATCACTGAAACGTGACTCAAAGCAATGCATGAAAAAAAATCATTTAGCAGGCCTGTTACGAGGCCTTCGCATTTTAATGCTCATTTATTTATTTTCAATGAAACTTAAGTTCCTTTGCATGAATTTGAAGTGCCAGAGCAAAATGCATACGCCACATTCTAAAAGAGCTAACTGAAAAAAAATGAAAAAGGGGCAGAATTAACTCTAAACAACGCTGCTGCTGATATTGCTGCAATGCGGTATGAAGGTATTTCTTTCCTCGTTTGCCAGCGGATCATTCTTTTGCAGAAACGTGGAGAATTTCAGCAGGGAACGAAAAAAAAGCAGTTTGACTTTAAGTGAAAAGGGGAGCAAGCTTTGAGGGGCCTGAGCCAAATTAAAGAAAGAAAATAAAGACATTTTCAAGGCCTGTCTATACGGGACGGGTAACGAAGATGCAAGCCATTTTTCTTAGTAGAATAAGCTGCAAACAGCCTGTAAAATACACGTAAATGCATGCATTTTTGCATTTTTTGTGTGCAGCAAAATCAACAGAATCAAATATTTCCCACTGATATCCGCTCTCCTTTAAACGCATCTTAACCTGGATGTTTGATTTCATACATCCACTATGAAGTTGATCAAATACAATTTAAAAAAAGAGCATTTGATCGGGTTGTGTCGTACAGGAGGCTAGAAAAGCGGCAGCAGACAGGTGAGGCAATCGAGCTGACGGAGGATGGCAGACCCACGGCGGACCCGGAGCGGAAGAAGCCCCTGGTGGACTGCACGTGCTTCGGGCTCCCGCGCAGATATATCATCGCTATGCTG
The DNA here is from genome assembly GCF_026936395.1 of Plectropomus leopardus. Lineage (NCBI taxonomy): Eukaryota > Metazoa > Chordata > Actinopteri > Perciformes > Serranidae > Plectropomus > Plectropomus leopardus. Next base: position 31,447,885 of record NC_142182.1, on the reverse strand, counting down.
AGCGGCATCGGCTTCTGCATCTCCTTCGGTATCCGGTGTAACTTGGGTGTGGCCATCGTCAGCATGGTCAATAACCACACTATCCATCAAAACGGCAAGATCATCATCAAAGAGGTGCCTGATAAAACCCCGCCCCCTCTCATGAGACGCGCATGTTAAACAAGTGATGAGGGCCACAGCCAATAGATGATCGATTTAACACACCTGGAGAACTTCAACTGAGCCTATATATATAATTTAAATTACATTTTTCGTGTGTCGGGCCTGCATGTTATAGTAAGTTGAAGCAAATATTGCATGTTGCTTTATTCTTATTAGTATTTTGTCTTAAAAGCTGCTTATTTTGTGCTTTGATTAACTGATTGATCACTTTTTAAACCTACTGGTGTCGCTGCAAAGGTCAAATAAAGTTGATCCGAAAAAAATGTGATTATATTTACCACTTGCAGTTTTTAGGATTTATATAAGAGACACCTTTAAACAAATTAAATTGCTTTAAAACGACTGATAAAGTGATTTTGTTTTTGGATTTTTTTATTTTTGTCTAAAAGAAAGCGAAATTCAACTGGGATCCAGAAACCGTGGGGATGATTCATGGCTCCTTCTTCTGGGGCTACATAGTTACTCAGATACCAGGAGGGTATATCTCCTCGAGACTGGCTGCTAACAGGTAAGACTGCACGCATATAAATAAGTAGCCTCCCCTCAATATTCAAAACGTGCATTTTTCCTAATAAATACATGGAAGTGGCAGAGGGCTTAAAATGGGGGGTAGCCTTTTAGAATAGCCTACATTTAATTAAATGTTCGAAAAGACTCGTGCACGTGATCATTTTTCCAAATTTAACAGATAAATAGTGTGTGGTGTGTGGAGATTTAATATCACTGTTGCAGATATTTTCATTTTTAAAATTCATAATAGAAATGTAGGTGTAATGTTTGTCAGGCTGGAGAAAGGAGCCTGACCTTACAGCAGATAAACTGAGGATTTGGCTGATGCCCACCAGGCGTGCCTCCTCATGTTAATGAGCTCCCGTGGGACCACCGTGTCTAATCCTTTATGTTCAGAGGCATGGCAACCACGCCGGCCAAAGCCGTGTGTGTGTGTGTGTGAGAGAGAGAGAGAGAGAGAAATGCTGTTCTAAGTAATGATTGTAGCACCATTTCAGTCATCTGTATTACATTATTTCACAACAAATGATTAGTCAGCTACAGTTAGACACAAGGAGAAGAAGAAATGTGAAACAAATATGTAGAAACTGTTGAAAACAAAACACATTATTAAATATTAACCCCGTTTTCCAATAAGACAAGAGAAACAACACTGAGGTGGTTAAAAAAAGAGGAACAATATCCACCTCTTCCCATCACTTCCCACAGATGAAGGGGAGAAGAAAAAAACATAAAAAGGAGAAAAACACTTAAAAAGAAAGAACGAAAAACAGTGTACTGTGCTAAGTATGTTTCTATGGTCATCCTAAAATAAAATGACATTATACAATAAGTGGAAAAGTGAAGACAAATGTTCAGCTAAGAGTAAAAGTCAATGAGGTGTCATGAGGGTGCTGTGGTATAATCAAGGAAGGGTTGCCAAATCTGTTTAAACCTACTTGTTTTCCCTGACATCTCATGTTGTATTTTCTCCATGTATAAAGTATTGGAGAACCCTATGAGCCAGGTTTTGAAAAACAAAACAAAACAATTTTAACAGCAACAATGCAAAATATTCATAGAAAGTAATGTTAATTTAACAATGATACCATGAAAAGGAACAGTAAGCAGTGGGATAAGATTGCATTTTAAGTCCTTGTATGTCCACATTATGGGATTGTTATATTTCTCATGAGGGAAATAATAAGATGCAAATCTTTGAAGAGCTTCATCATGCCAAGTCAGCTGAGCCCAATGAGGCCTTCTGCTGCAAACACCTCCTGTCCTCACCACGAGAGAAAGTGAATATCTGCCTGTTGTGTGCGTGTGTGTGTGTGTGTGTGTGTGTGTGTGTGTGTGTGTGTCCAATTAGGATTGATTTATCTTCCTTGTCAGTGTTTAAATTTCCACTAACGAATCATAAAGTATATTGTTGCATAGGCATGGATTTTAGGGGGGACGCATGGGACACTACCTGCTCTATATTTAAAAAAATGAAAGTAGTAAAGGATTTGTATTTTGACAAAATATAAGATATTACACCATAAAGTATTGCAAAAAATGCACAAATTGGTGCATAAAAATTCACCAGAATGCAGGAAAGTAAGTATTACATGTGCAAAATTTTCTAGCGGAGGACCCCCAAACCCCCTTTTCATATGTGTGAAACAAAACTTCTGCCCTTGTAACACTGTATGGATATTTTCTCACTTATCTGATGTTGTAGTCTATTTGAAGTGCTTGAGTCAATAACCCTGCCGTGTATCTTGTTTGAAACATGATCTTGTTTTGATAATATTCTGACAAATCATCCCTACACACACTGTTTATCCAGAGTTTTCGGTGCTGCCATCGTGCTGACATCCACCCTGAACATGTTCATTCCCAGCGCCGCGCGGACGCACTATGGATGCGTCATCTTTGTGAGGATATTACAAGGGTTGGTGGAGGTATGGATGCACAGTTTGCTCGTCAGATCCTGACCTTTAAAAGACTTCAAATTGATGCCTCATTATCGAGCCGAGAGCTAAGTTCGACCCCTAATGAAATGATCCTGGCATTCTGTATATGACCACGTTTTACACAAATCCTGCCAGCTTTCTGTTTGAGTTAGAAATTGAAAATGGAGCCCATTATGGAGATGTTCCACTTATTATACTGGATACAATTGTCAGATTAGTCCGCAATCAACAAACAGCATAAACCCCTGAATAGCTGGGCTTAGTATGTTGGTGTACATGGTCATGTTCACAAACGGAACAAAAGAGATAAAAACCCACTTGATGTGGGCGGCTCCCTCAGCTCTACAGAAAACATTTCAGCGCCAGAGATGCTATTATCAGACTGAAGGTCATCCTCCTTTGTGATTTTGTTTTGCTGCCATTTGCAGCTCATGACCATGGAGAGAGCGAGCGCCTGCGCTCAGCACCCTCCGACTTATTACTGCAAATTAAACATTAGCATTTCAGGGTGTCTCCCACTGCAAGCCCCAGCAATTTGTGTCTATCAATAGTTGATTGTATGCCACTTAGTGTGTAATGAAGATTTAATGGGAGCAGTTCAGTTTTTTTTTCATGAAGTGGGTAGTCAGCCTGAATCTGCACTGACTCACACCTAATCCATTAGTCTCTATTAGAAAGGTCAGCTACAATGCACGTCAGTTTGTTTGTTATTAACTACAATTTGTCTCGTTTGTCTTTGGTAAATGAGAACAGACTACGTCAATCAGGTAGAATCAGTTACGCTATGTTAATTCTATTGACTGAAAGTGGAACAATAGATGTAAAATGTATTATTTGCCTCAGATTGAGAAAAAAACATGTTGGAAAATGATCCTTGTATGTTCTGAGTGTGACTGTACATCATTTGTCACCGTGCAGGGAGTGACTTACCCAGCCTGCCACGGGATCTGGAGTAAATGGGCTCCACCGCTGGAGAGGAGTCGTCTGGCAACCATCTCTTTCTGTGGTACAAACTCTACACACACAGTTTCTGAGACTCACTAGTTTTATAATGGCTTTACCCTCAAATGCAGGTTTAGAATAACAAAATATTGCTTCTGAATTGTGTGTAAATGCGTGTATGAACACATTTGTCGATAAACACTCGGACAAGGCTGCTCTCTGGATAAGCAGTCGGGATCAAATTCTGCCCGCTCATAGTATTTTGTCTTGTTCAGGATCTTATGCTGGTGCAGTGATAGCCATGCCTCTGGCTGGGATCCTGGTACAGTACACTGGATGGTCCTCTGTCTTTTATGTGTATGGTGAGTGTCACAGAAATCGCCTGAAACACCTTAAGGAGAGACTATTTGACTTTTAGAAGAAGGAATGACAGTTTCTTACGAACAACAGGTTGAGTTCATAAGCAATTCATCACACCCAATCTCAGTTTAACACAGCAGATCTGCTGCTAAAGCCTTAAATAGTCTAACATGGCCAATAGCTGCTGGTGTGTGGCAAACTTTAGATGGATATTACTGTGACTGACATTACTGACTCATGTTGCTGTCTTCATGATTCCTCTCTGTGCAACTGTTATACTAAGTTTTAAGGCCCAAACACACCAAATCAACATCCAAGAAGTAGTGGCGAAGAAGGCCAGTTGCATTGCTTCAGGCTGCCTGTGTCTTGGCCAAAAGGTTGCGCTTGAACATATAGCAAAAGACTACAGCCAACGGCCACCTAGCATGTATATTCTGCGCTTGCCTGAGAGGAAATAACTCGCCACACCATCTTTATTTATCATTCCAAAAGGAAAACTGGAAGACTGATAGGAGGAATACAGTCGAGGCACTAGTTATCCAGTTAGCAAATTAACAACAGAACCCAACAATGAAAGAACAGAGAATATTTACAGAGTGAACAATAACACAATGAGCAGGTTTCCATTAACCCTCAAATTGTGCAAATTGAAATTGCAAATATGCAATATGCATAATGGAAACATGTCAATTTAAAAAATAAATCCCATTTATCACAAAAAAAAGTTTTTACACTCACATGAGGTGGTGCTTTTGGCAAGTTCAAAAAGCCATATTTCACAAAGCTGCAATGGAAACACTTTTTTGGCTTTTATAGGTCACATGATGCTATGGCTATGGTCGGTAGAAACTGGCGCCCATGATGCCGCAGGAGCTACAAGACTTGTTATTGCATCACATAAATCTTTAAAAGTTGAGCGGATCATCCGGAAGTTTTGAATCCACAATTCCTCTGTGAAATCGTGGACTATCACCTCCCAGAAATCCCTCATACACTGCCTGTTTGGTACCTTTGACAACTTTGGGATCTCTGCTAGAATTTGAGATAAAGCTCAGGGTCTAAGCAATGTTTGGCTGCATGAGTTTGTAATAACTATAACATGTTCATCACTGTGCTGACGTGTTCAGGATGCTTTGGGATCTTGTGGTACATGTTCTGGATCTTTGTGTCATACGAGAGCCCAGCGGAGCACCCGACCATCACTGAAGAGGAGCGCCGTTACATCGAGGAGAGCATCGGTGAAAGCGCCCAGCTGATGGGTGCAATGGAAGTGAGTTCTCGAGCTGTATCGACTGATTTGTTACATCACATTGAGTGCTGTACGTTCAGCTGATTCTCTGTTTGTTTTTAACAGAAATTTAAGACCCCCTGGAGGAAGTTCTTCTCCTCCATGCCCGTCTATGCAATCATCGTGGCCAACTTCTGCAGGAGCTGGACCTTTTATCTGCTCCTCATCAGCCAGCCGGCATACTTTGAAGAGGTGTTTGGCTTTGAAATCAGCAAGGTAAATAAATCCCTTATAATAACTCGTATCGACCCTATAAATATCTTTCAACACCATGCGTTCAAGATAACAAGCTAAGACTTTCTCAGGCATGAATTGCAAATGAAGGACCTTATTGATACTACGATCCGTCTTCCTCTGTGCTGAAAAGTATAATGATGCTGTTATTCAAACTCATGTCACCTATTTAATCTTCTGCGTTATTTTGACAAAATGCTGAATATAAATGAGGCTATAATTGATATTTTAGAATAGCAGTGTTTGGAATGACAACGTGAACGTGTTAAAGGGGTCGCAGTGATGACCCTATAGAGAAGTTTCACCTGAATGAAGTTTCATTTCTCAGCTTTAGGAGATTTATATTGAGTTTCAGCTCTTTGTGTGTTTCAGCTCACTTTTTAACCAACTTAAAATAATTGCTTCAATCAGTAACACATCAGTGAAATAAGTTTTATCAAATCTAGTTATCAAGTTCGATTAACACAACTATTTGAAAATCTAGTTGAGAAAACTTTAATTCATTCATGTGTTAACGATTAAGCAATTACTTTAAGTTGGTAAGCAGTTCTCATTTTACAGTGAATTTTATTGTTTTGGTTCATTCTTACTATTCTCATAGTGTTGTTTTTAGATGCAGCAGGCAGCAAAAAGCTCTAAAAACCCACTGTACACTACCTGATCTACATTTAAGGTGGCGCAAACATAGTGGCGCATTTAGCAGTTAAAGAGCCCCGGGAGCTGGGAGAGAGCAAAAACAAAGCTAAAAGACAAAAAATTATATTTGTCATATGGTCAGAAATACAACTATAAAAGTTATAATGTTTCCATGTAGCTGCTGGATGTGTAAATAAGCACCTTTTTGCCACAACAACACAAAGAGTGATGAAATGTGATTGTTGTGTTCATAACTTTAACTGCCAAAAAGTCTCTAAAACTCAGTTATTGTGGGTTGAGTATGAGGGAGCAATATTTGGTGCAATATTTCAACTACAGCAATTTTCTTTGAAGTTACTCAAATGTGCAGTATTCTTCCAACTCTTGAATCTTGACTATATTTAACATGGTATAGATTGTATTCATATTGTTATTCTTACTTATGAATATCTTGTTGTTCGCTGTTGCAGCTTTGTACACATATTTATATTCTTATATTTTGAAATTACATTAGTTTTATACATTGCATTGTAGCATAAGGCACAGTTTTATATTTTACACACTTTACACACTCAGCACATTATCCATATTATGATTTGAATATTCACATATGAGTGCTCATTGTCACATGTATATATTTACACACTTATATACTCAGTATACTATACATACTTTATTTTACATATTTAAATATTTCCCTACAGTTCTAATGGTTTACTGTTACTATATTTGTATTTTATATTTCATATTTTTATATACTTGTACTTATTTCTACTTGGGATAATTCTCTATGCTTGCATCAGAGCGACCATAACGAACTACAATTTCTGCCCAAGGATCAATAAAGTATTACTGATTCTGAAGCACTGAGACAATAGACTCATAGTAATTAAGAGCAAAATATGGTTAGACTCTGAGGGATGATGACAAGCTAAGTGCATTTACTAAAGTGGCTGACATTTCACATAGTATTTAGAGGACTGTTCCTTAGTAACCTGGTTCATGTCATTTAGCCACTAGCAAACGGACTCTGGAATGACTCTTTTGGTTCACCTACCTCAGCTGAGAGGTAGCAAGTTCACTTTGTTCCACAATTTTTTCTTAGCTTTCTTTAGCCTAATAACTAAATAACTCTTGTGTGCAATAATGATATAGCCGTCATGAACACACTTTTTGGAATTTCAATCCAAAGCGGCTGTGCTTCGGCTCAGTGGATGTGCGCTCTCTTCTATGAGGTTAGTTGCTGAATGAGAGTGTGTTGCTGAGCAGCAGCTCTCTTTGACTCAGTGGGTCTGTGCTCATGAATGACTTGTTTGTTGTGCTCGAGTCGTGCTAAACATCAGTCTGATCCAGTAGCTCACTGAAGTTAACCTGGCTCTTGTGCACCATGCAGAGGCAGGATTTTGGATTCACTCATGCTTGTAAATGGAGTTCACTCATTCCTCTTTAGGAGGTTTGCTCATGAATCTAACATCACTAATTTAACAATATAAATACTTTGCCTGACTCTCTAAATGGTTTGCTTGAAATTAAAAACATTTTGTTTTCATGACCTCAACTTAAGTGGTATAATTTTCCTACTTTGGCATAATCTTTCTTTTATTTTAAGAACATTGGCTTTGAAATGATTTGTGTGTATTGGGGCATTTTTGTACGATGGAGAATTAGGGTCATGTTAAAGAACAATCAAGAGTAAAGTTAATAAGAAAAAGAGAAAAAGTTGTACAATTTTAAGAAAAAAAGTAGTAATATTATGAGAATAAACTCGTAATATTACAAGAATAAAGTTGTAATATTACGAGAGTAAATGAGGAAAAAAGTAATAATTTTATGTAATTAGGCAACCAGGGGCAATGGTTGTTAAGGAGGCAGCCTGTGCTCTCGCCTGTTTTATAGTTTGCTGGCCAAATGTTTATTTCCATAATGAAATACTGCCTTTATTACAAATTTGTTTTCGGAATAATATGCTTGTACTCTTATAAAATTATGACTTTTCGTAAAAAAAATACGATATTTTCACGGAAAATTGCAACCTAATTCTCATAATATTCAGATTTTATTCTCAAAGTCTCAAAAAAAAAAAAATTCTCCTCAATGTGGCCCTTAAACTATTTTTACAATGATTGCTAATGAAGGTACAGCGTTCTGGTAATTTTTTTATCTTGCTGTCCACAAGTGAATGTGTCAGACAAAGACTCCAGTTAATCTTAAAATCTCCTAATCTTTACCCTCACTTGGAGAGTGTGAAGCATGAATCAAGCTGGCCTGGCAGGTGTAATTCAGCTTCAGGGTGGGCTGCTGTGATTACTGCGGCTGAATTATTGCTCTGATGTGATGCTTCAGTCAGAGGCTCAAACGGGCCCAAAGAGAGGAAAAGAAGAATCACTTTTGTTTTGACAGTCTCTTTGTAGTTGTCACATTTACCTCAGACAAGTGTTTGATGGTTTCTCAGGTTGGAATAGTGTCGGCGCTCCCTCACTTGGTCATGACCATCATCGTGCCCTTGGGAGGCCAGTTAGCCGATTACCTGCGGACCCACAACATCATGTCCACCACTATGGTCCGCAAAATCATGAACTGCGGAGGTGAGGCTTTTAATCATCCACTCTTTGTCTGTTACTTTGATATAACAGAAGTATTTCTCACCGGTTAACTCTCTTCTTGCTGTTTTTAGGGTTCGGTATGGAGGCCACTCTCTTATTAGTGGTGGGTTATTCTCACAGTAAAGGGGTGGCCATCTCTTTCTTAGTTCTGGCGGTGGGTTTTAGTGGATTTGCAATATCAGGTGAGTCACAAAACAATGGATTCTAGTCCTTTTTTCGCTTTTCAAACGTGCCTGAAACTCAGAATATTCCCTCTGTGTTGCTGCAGGTTTCAATGTCAACCATCTAGACATCGCTCCCCGCTATGCCAGCATCCTCATGGGTATATCTAACGGGGTGGGAACGCTGTCAGGGATGGTCTGCCCTCTAATAGTGGGAGCCATGACAAAGAACAAGGTGAGCCATTGCTATTCATGCAGTGTGAATGTTAATGCAGAGTGGAACTTTAAAAAACCCTGAAAAGGTGCTCTGTAAAATCTGTGAGTCAGTTGAACTTACTTAAAATAATCTTGGAAACAGAGAAAGGAAAGTAATTATAAATATTAGCCTGAATTTATATTTACTTAAAATACTATTGTTAAGTTTGCTCAAAATGTATCTGTATTTACTCAGTTTTGTGAAGTTTTTGTAACTTAAAAACGACAAGTGAATTTACCTTGTTCTTTCTAATTATTGGCAACTTTGGTAAACCAAGTTAGTCTGACTTAACTCGATCATGAAAAAAAGAATTTCAACAATGTTGAAGTTGGGAGATCTTCGAGTTCTGTTTCGTTAACATGTTTCATAAAGTACAAATATGATTGATTAGTTTTCAACCAGCAGAATACAGATATATATAGCACGGTTAAATTGGTTTACTGAAGTTGCTAAAACTTAAAAATATTGATTAAATTAAACTTCACATTTTTAAGTTGCAACAACTTCATGAAATCTAGTAAATATAACTAAATTTTAAGCAACCTAGATATAAAGTTAACATAGATTAAGATTAATAGTTATATTTACTTACATTTCTCGGGGTAATCACTTTCCTACATTTTTAAGTAAAATCAACTTGGCAGATTTTACAGTGTGGTATTTTTCTACAGACCAGTTATGCAACATTCAGAGCATATCTATGACGCAGGGTCTGCAGCGGGATTGTCTGCACATGGTTCTCAATATGGAGGTGGCTGAGCTAGCAGCTAGCATTTAGCAGTTAACTGTGCTAGCCCGATAAACAGTGTTAACGGTGGCAGCAGTGCTGACAGAGCTAACATTGTTACCATGGAGAAAATAATACTGTAGACGCTTGCTTCCATGTCGCCACCGTCCAAAGTACTTTTATTTCTGTGTTTACTGCTAATAAGCTTTGAATTGTATTTACTTGTTGGTATGGGTTGTTAATGTCATTTTTGTTTTGTAATTGTTTCTTTCTTATTTAATTCTAGCTTTAGTTATTGTTTGGCTATTGATGTGTTGCCTCTGCAAGTACGCCCACTTGCTTCTGCTTTGCCTTGTTTGTCAAAGCACTTTGTAAACTCTGTTTTTAAAGGTGCTATATAAATACAGTTATTATTATTTTATTTTATTTTACTATTATTAACATCATTTTTATTAGTAGTAGTAGTAGAATGGAATGTAACAAGGTACATTTATCTAAGGACAGTACATTTTCTGCTACTTTAAATTTCATGCAACTTCATTTAATTCAACTTCACACGTCCATTATATTTATCATGCCCTTTTATTCTATTTGAGTAATCATGTGTTAAAAAATACCCTCTTTTATTGTTGTTGGTCTCAGACTGTGATCTGCTGCTGTCTGCTGCTTGACAGTCATCTTGCCTCAGTGTCACAAATTCAACATCCCCTCCCTTCTCCGATGCTAAACTTAGCTCATGTAATCTGAACTATGGCACTTTAGAAATGTTGATATGATATGTATGAAATGTCAATAGTTTTGGGGGGCTGGAGATGTATGACATCACCTTTATCCAGTTACTAAAAGATACAGATACTAAAACCTCTCATATTAAACCAAAGCAATTTGAACTTGAGGAGAATTTTTATGGTAACAAATGAGTTAAGAAAACTCAATATCAGGGCTTTAAAGAAATGACTCACCCTCACCCAACTGTTTTCTTTTTCTAGACTCGGGAAGAGTGGCAGTATGTCTTCCTCATCGCTTCCCTGGTGCATTATGGGGGAGTGGTGTTTTATGGGATCTTTGCATCCGGGGAGAAACAGCCATGGGCCGACCCTGAAGAAACCAGCGAGGAAAAGTGTGGCTTCATTGATGAGGATGAGCTGGCTGAGGAGACGGGTGACATCACGCAGGGTTATGGCGCAATGGGAGGCCCCGCTAAAAGCTACGGGGCCACTGCGCAGCTCAACGGAGGCTGGGTGCAGGACTGGGACAAGACGGAGGAGTACGTGCAGGAACCGGCTGGAAAGATGTATTCTGAGCGCGGCTACTCTTAAACCGGTTGTGGTGAGTCTGCTCACAGGCTCATCATCACAAATTGCACAACATTATCTTAGATATTTAAATCCATTCTGTGTATTCAAGTAAAAACGGTTACTAGTTTCAAAAAGCCAATGTAAAGAAATAGTTGCAATGCAGAACAATCCTCATTAGATTCTCACACGTCTCTCATCACATCTACCTACTGTAGGGCTTCACTATACAGAGAGCAAACTGCAGGCCTATGTTGTACTTCGTGGGCACTTAAACCTCATCAATCTACTTGAACAACATGAGCCAGATGACACTGCAGTCGACCATCATATAGGGTCTTTCTAATACCACTCTGATTGCACTGAAACTATGAGTATTCTAAAATTCTGTTTCTCAAATGTGTTTTATGTACTGTATATACCTGTATACTGTTTCTGTGAGACTATTGTGGATTTTGGGTCGTTGATCTGTGTTAACATTAATATAAAAGGCCATATTTTTCATGGACAGTACCTTTTCAGGGAGATGTCTGCTTGCAAAAAAGGTCTCCTCCTCCTCCTCGAGCGAGGCCTGTAATACAACTATAAGACAAAACTAGCGTGAGTGAACCGTAGAGTTTTAGTGTTTGTTTGTTTGCATGAATTTGCTCCGATCAATGTTTTAGATGCAGCCGCCTCACAGTCATGGATAGTCCCCATACGGCTCACTGCTTCGTTCTTAGATAATCTGCCATTATGAATAATAAAATGAACTTTTCAGGTGCCAGTCGTGATGTGAGACAAATCAAAAAAAAAAAAAAAGTTTCGAAGGCGATTGCTCAGATGACATTGTTTAATTGATGTTTGGTGTGCACTGCAATAAATTCTGTGTACCAGCCGCCACCCATCACATCTTGTTTTGTAACGTAACACTGGCTTGCTATATCTAACTGTAATTGTTTTGGAGTCATGTAATGCTCAACATTAAGGTGTGTGTTTTAACAAATTACTAGTGTCTGGAGAATCCAGCTTTAGTGCTCATGACGCAGGACATGTTGCATTTTTGACAGCGGGGAATGCAGTAACGTATGTGAACAACCAGGTTGTTGTTATCTCTCGGTGTTTCTTGGTTGTTCTCACTGTTGACACTTTGATATCGTCACGTTTGAGTGGAGCACACGAGTCAATAGACGGCTCTTCCACGCGACTTTATTTGCTCTTTGAACACTTTTCTTCATTTGCTGTATGGAATCTGCAAGGATGTTTAAAAATATATGAATATTTAAGAATGTTTTAAGATGACCAAAAGATGCTATTATGGCTTTGTGCCTAAAGTTTATGTAAACAAGATAAATGTGATTTTATGGCTTCTAATATTGTGTTTAATGAAGAGGTATGTTGATGTCAAAAAGTGTTATAAAAAATACTAATATCATTTTATAAAAAAAAACAAGCAAAAGTCACGTTTTTGTCATTCTTCGTCATCTTTTCACCTGTACTGTAGTACATCCAGCTGTTTATCTGAGGGTTAGCGGTCCTCTGAGACTGGAGCCAGACTGCTAACCAGTTTAACCACCTTCTCCAATCAGTGTCGTGCATCTCCAATTCTCTCCATGTTTCTCATTAGTAAATCAATGACAGAGGTCCCTGGAGTCTAAGGGAGAGTATTGGACCCTGTAGCTTGGTGGTAAAAGGAAAAACAGCGATGCTATTACTGGAGTTTACATCCCTACAAACCAGGATCATTGTCTGTCTTCCCAAAGACTTTAATAATATGGAGTGTACATGAGGTGTCAGTGTAGGTGTTTAAAGTGTGATAATCCTATGAAACCTCTCGGCAGCATCTCACACCTCTCTGGATTGCACAGGAAAAAGATCAGACATGTAACTGAAATAGATAACACACTGTGAAAATGTAAAGTGGAATATTATACTCGTGGCACACGCTGTGTCCTCAGCGTGTTCTCCACGACACAACTGAGGTCAGCAGAGTTACATGCAACACATTCCACTATTGACCCGGCTCCTGCATTCAATCCTGCCTAATCAATACTGTTTAAGTCCAGAGCGTATTGGACTGTTAAAACAAAAATGCCTCTAATGAAAGTTTTAATTCAGATTAAATGTTGGAGACAATGAAGGTCAGGTCATCTTTGTGGTTGTCACTGTGTTTCCTATTTATTTGTTTTTCATGTTTGCTAGAAACACAATGAACACTGAAACTAATACAACACTAAAACATATAAAAGACATCAATGCTTATTACATAGACTTAATTACTTAATTTACATATTAATCAAATACTTGATTTCACCTTGCATGAGTCCAGCTATGGAATAAGGTCATTATTAATGTTACTAGCACGCATCAGACAATGCACAGTTAAAACACTGATGTTACAAGGTGAAACCTGAGTGCAATAATCATCGATGCATCTTGTTCTGTGATGATGCCATCCAATGAAAGTTAGTAACAGCATGTACTTGATTTTAAATCCGCATTAGGATAACTTTATTTCATCTTATGAAGGGCTCTTTGCATGGTTAGAATAGGGTCTTCTTAAAAAATGATCCAAACACACTGCAGGATTTGTGCAAAATAAAACTGCCTTTATTTTACATGACAGTATGAATTTAAAATGACCAACACCACCGCCTTCATTTTTCACCCTTCTATTGATGAAATAGCATTTAGGCACTCCTGCTTCCCTCGTCTCAAAGTCATTTGGGTTTTTCGAATGGGTTTTTGGTTAGATGTCTTTTTTTTTCTTTTTGCAATATTTTATTAAGTTTTCAGATATGGTTGGAAGTCTCAAATAAGGTCTCTGGTTAACACAAGCTGAAGAGACATTCGCATTTTGTTCTACACCAAAAATATATCAGTAAATACCCATCTTGTGATGTCTTTTTTTTGCAATTTTTAAAAATTTTTGTGTACTATGTAATGACAAATCATATATACATAGCCAAATCTCATCCATATGTGCACATATGATTTACAAATTTTGCAGGTATTGATACTCCAGGAGGAAAGGTAACTTTTTGTCTGACTCTCCCATCTCCATCCCAGCTGGCTTAGAATGACCTTTGATGTCTCAGTTGTATAGTTAAAAAAAAATAAAATTAAATAAAAAACAAATAATAATAATAATACAAATTTAGATAATAAAGATAAAAAATATAGATTAAAGATTAATGATTTAAAAAAAATAAATAAATAGAATTTGTAACATCTAAAGTGTTTATGTCTTAACAGGCTGTTGCTAACAAGAGACTAAATAAGTCTATGGAATTCCATCACACAGAGCTGCGGCGAACACAAACACAGCTTTACGGCCTCATTGTAGCGACATTAAAGATATGCAAATATAGTGCAGTTTGTTCATAGCCTAACATTAGTGTTTTCCTTCTGTCAATTGAATTTACACTTAAAAAATCATAAAAGTGGTGTTCTTTTGTGAAGATTATCTTGCTGAATAAAACTCATCAGTGTCATAAACATTTGTTTGCCACAAATCTTATTTTCTGCAGTAATCCAATGAAAAAATCCTAATGGATTTCCGTCTTTGTTTTCTGGGATTTAGTTTTCCCTTTTTTGTGGTATTTTTCCTTGCTTCATTCATTCATGTTTAGTCTATTTCCTGTTTTCACTTTGTGGGTTCACTCCTCATGTGTTATGTCTGGCTTTACTTCCTGCCTTTGTGTGTTTTCCCGCCTTAGTGATTGTCTGCCCCGCCCTGATCAGTTTCACCTGTTCCTCCTCTGCCCTGCTCTCACCTGTCCCTCATTATCTCCCTCCTTTCTTTTTGTGTCTTTGACCTGTTCAGACCTGTATTGGCGTGTGTTTCAGTTATCCAAATGCAAGTGGACAACCGAGACACACCACCCTTTATACCTGTCTTTCAAGAGTCTCCTGCTGAACCACTTCTGTTCAGATTTTGTTACGCCCCGCACACTTTTTCTAGCTGTTCTGTTGCATGCTTGTTAGTTAGCAGTTAGTTAGTTAGTTAGTTAATTAGTTAGTTAGTTATCAGTTGTGTCAGTACAGCTGGAGATCTCACTGCCAGCAGGTACAACACAGGCTGGAACAAAGGAGGCATGGTCACCCAACACTTTGTCCAACACTTCAAGAAATGGCTAAGTCACAGAGCAATAACACACTGTCACCTTTAAACAACCACCACATCCTGCACTGATCCTTGTTGAAAACGCATCAGGATGGCGTTTGTGTTTATACTTCTGTAAGATGAGATTTATTTTTGTGATGATTTGTTTAATTTGGCAACCTTATTCTATACTCTGATTTATTTTGAGAAATAAGTTAGGATCTACATTATGTGATGCACCTTCCCTCTAAGGTCAAGAATGGTTTAGATGGTTTAGAGTTGTTTTACTGATAAAGTGGGCAATAAAATGAAAGAAGAACTGAGAAGACATTGTCCCCATGCTGGAAGAAAGCAGCCTTAAATCTGAAATCAGAGCATAACGTTACTGAGTGAAGTAAAAAGGTGACATGACCGTGTGTGATGCCTCTTTGCTGCTCTGCATTGTGTCGAGCACGCCACTCCAGAGGCCCACAAACTGTAGCCTATTAGTGAGCTGGTGAATAATTCAGGAAATCATGAAGTCCATCCATTCACGTGCATCCGTCAGAGCTTCTCCTTACAGCAGCTCGATGGTGTGTACGAGTCTGGATAAATCAGAGGCTGTGATTCTGACTGCGCCTCTCAGCCTCTGCAGGTGGGGATGAGTCATATGGAGCAGTTACAGAATATGAGAACAGTCCATCATCAGAGGTCTGAGCAGATTGCTGAAGGTCCAGTGCAAGATGTCGATGTGACCAAGTGGTAGCCATTAAATGTGGTGGATGTTTTGCATCCCTCTGCCTGCATGCTGCGGTGAATATATGCAGTAAGAAATCTCTGCAGCTCCTCTCTCTGCTGAGAAGAAATGATAGACAGGCGTGAAGTTTGTGGGGGTGGGGGTTAACGTGTTGACCATCGGTTTTATGCACCTGATGGACAGCATGAATCGATTAAATGTACAGCCTACAGTGGCCTCGCTCTGTGCCAACCGATGCTTCGATCACAGGAAGCAGCTCCATGTCTGCAACCAGTGGCGGCAATTACAATAAATCTCAGCTTCTCCTCCGATGATCTGCCTCAGCCGAGGAGAGAAACCATTAAGGCTATCCACCGCCTTCCTCTCACTGCACATGTTAATTTGACAGAAAACACAATTGTGCCACCAGCCACGTGGAACATGTTTTCTCATGCCTAACCAGCCAGAGAGGTCATGGCTGTTGCACCCGTGACGTGCCTGTTGGGGCCGCAGTAATTGGATGAAATTGTTGACATTTCATTCATAGGTGAGGATTTCTGTCAGCATTCACCTGCATCTAACCTCCACCTTTTTATGTTTTTGCAGCATTTTTAGACTTAGTCATTGTGATGTTGTGCTGTTTGTGCAATGGTGAGGATGAGCGAAGGAGGATTGAGTAGTTGACAGTCTGTGGGGCAGGTGCAGTTTGGCTCCGGGGGGACTGTAATGGGATGAGGCCCAGCCTGAATGAGTGTTTGATGACGGGGTTGCACTCCTCCCTTGGGACTCTGCCTGCATGCAATTATCCTCCTGATCCTTTCTCTCCTTTCTAGTCTGCAGTCCAAATTGCGCACAGTGATCTATCCTCACTGCTGCCTGAATATCCTCTTACTTCTCTAAAATTCAACTTCCACATTTGCAAAAAAGATCAAGTAATTATGAACCAAGAAGCACTGAAGTAATTACTGTTTTATGGCAGCCTCCAGCATGACATTACACCACCTCAGGGCAAGTAAATTTATAAACTCCTCCCTCTCCTCCCTTGCTAATTGCTTTATTAATGGAGAGCTTGGCACCTCAAATCAGTCTGTCACCAGACATGTTATATGTCTGTGCTCTCCTCCCACTGCCACACGTGCAATCTGAGACAAATAATTAAGAAAAGATTGCTGTTTCCAGAAGGATTCTGAATCTTCTGTTAGTGAGTTTTTAAAAGCATGTTTTTGCAATTAGCTTCTGCTTTACCCTTTGAAATCTCAGCATATTGGTTTGATTTCTTTCAAAAACATGAGAGGGCAACGAGCGACTTAACAAGACAAAGCTCAAAGATCCCCAGAATTATCATAAAACTTACTTGAAATTTAGCAAAAACAAAAACATCCAACAACCAGGGGGCAAGCTGATCGCCATTACTGTAGGTAATACACTAACTATGGATAAGTACAAGGTTAACAGAAAGAGATTGTTTGTATTTGAGACTATGTCCTTCTTGGCCAATGAAACATGTACCTCTGACTGAAAAGGAAATGATTGATTTTTTTTTTATATGACTTTAGTATTTTTTTAATTTATTTATATATTAATGATTTTTAATCTAATAAATTACTCATGCATTTCAGTTAATTTATTATTTATTTATTTATTTTATTTGACTGTGTGATAGTATGAGGGGATATATATTTGTGCATTGATGTACATATTTTGATATACACTTGAAATTCTAAAAAAATATGGATAAGTACCTCATCCAATCTCACTTTTAAAAAAACCCAAACTGAACTATCACTTTAAGATGCTGAGTTTAGAATAGAAAAAGAGAACTTCCCTTTAGTGCCATGCAAATGGTATCCACTGTAAAACATCTCCATCTTTTTTTATCTCCCAAAAGCAACAAGAACTGAGTGCTATCATTATTTTCATCTGTGCACTGAAACAGTGACACCTTGTAAGGGCTACATGTTTCAGACCCGCCTTGTGTGGCGTGAGAATCACATCCTCCACCATCAGAGGAGGACAGCAGAGATTGCTACATCCAATTGTGTTTTTTTCCCCACAAAACTGGCTTCCCACAGTTGCATGTGAGGTAATCTATCACAGCTCCCCTCCCCCATATCACATTTCGTTGACGGCTTCATACCCTCCTCTCTACAGCATGCTCATATCATCGCATCAAACGCAGACAAAGGATGAGAGGCTGATAAGATTTTACACGATATTCTCACTACTGCCAGAGTGCTGCTTTGAAATCTTGATAAAATGACAATAACAAGTTTGTAGATGATGAGGAAATATATTGTATAGATAACATTGCGTTTTTCACAACCTTTCTTTTAGGGCAGCATCTAAAGATTATTTTAATAATTGATAACTATTGCAGTTCTATTGTTCTTTTCGGTCACAAGCTCTTTTTCTACAAATCAAACTCCTCCTTCTGCTTATGTGCCATTCGCGTTTCTGCAACCATAGCATCTCACTGGAGGGTTTGACGGTGCAGTTTTTATGGGATGTCCTGCAGAGGACGATGTGAACTTTTTTCATCCTGTTCTTCACAAGCTGCGTCGACAATTCATCTGACTCAGTCGAAACAGTACACTTCATGTCATGATAAAGCACCCAGCTATTCCTCGCAGCATAAAAATACCCCCACCCCGCCAAAAAAAAAAAAAACCCTAAATGAAAGCATCAATCCCTCCTCCTCGCCTGATGGTGGTGGCAAC
Organism: Plectropomus leopardus; assembly: GCF_026936395.1. Lineage (NCBI taxonomy): Eukaryota > Metazoa > Chordata > Actinopteri > Perciformes > Serranidae > Plectropomus > Plectropomus leopardus. Next base: position 31,429,255 of record NC_142182.1, on the reverse strand, counting down.
TGATCGTCAGCATCCTCTGAGTGGGACACAGGTGTGCAGAGGGGCCCTCCTGCCTCTGTGATCCGTCACTGAGGCCAGACAGGGGCCAGGCTCCAGCGGCTTAGGCACGTGCCGAGGGAGGGCTCTACCCCCCCTCTAGAGGACTCCCTATTCACACCACCAGATGGGGGCTGGATCTGATTTGTAATGAATGCTATCCCTCACAACCCCTTTGGAAGGCGCAGAACAACAGTCGCCCTCAGCACGTCTCACTGCAGCTTGTTAACATACTGGCTCGAATAAAAAACAACAAAGATATGAGAGCAGGAAATACTCTCTGTTTTATTCGTGTTTTACAACTGAAGGGGGAAAAGTGGAAAGTGGTTTTAGAAAAGATAGTAATGCGAAATAATGCCACAAATACTACATTCACCTTCCAAGAGATTAGCAGCTACTTTAGTGAACAGATTTTTAGAGACATCTCCAGCAAAACCTCACACATTTAAACAAGGAAATAATATTGAATGAATGAATGGAAATTTATTTCAAACATGTAAATAAGACAAGGACAGAATGAACATACACAAACATACATACATTCCTGAAAAGGAATGTGAGGAAGTGCAAACTTATTAAATCCTTCTTAAACCATGTAAACTATAAGCTATGTAAACAATATATAACTATATGAAAACATATTAACATTGTTATTTGCAGAAATGGGGTACAGAAAAAGGAAATACTACAAAAAAGTACAAAATAAATAATAATAATAATATTCAGATTTTATTTTCTGATGATATACCAGCTTATCCTATTGATTATGTTGATATTTATCTCAGGTGGTTTTGAATACATCGTGTTCAAAATAATCACTGATTAGTGATGGCAAATACAAAATATATATGCAATGTGTTTTAAAGCAGCCCTTTAGTCACTGATATGAGTTAATCTTTTATTAAAATAAATAAATAAACTTGCATCTTTTGCTGAGAAAAGGTCCGTTAAGACAGTTTATTGTCATTTTCACTATTAGGTGTCTTCTATGAGTGCGTTTAGATTAGAAATCCAATGTTACAATATTTGTGTGTGTATGTATGTGTGTGTGTTGAATGTAATTGGGTAATGAATAGGTTAAAGTGGGCTGATGGTGGATATTATGGGGCTGTGTTGACCTCCTGTAGTACTATAATAGGACAACCCTGTAATTTCAGCTTTCAAGTTGAGAGCAGAGGGCAATTTGTTCACGCTTCGGAGACAAAGAAGCTAAAAAGCTGCTTTAAATTAGAGGGGCGGTCTTAATACTTAACAAATTGGAGCCTCTTTTATTTCTGTGTCAAAGAATACTTAAGAATTGTTGGTGTAAAAAAAAAGACAGTAATGCGCTTTCTTTTTCTACTATCTGTTCTCACACACGTGTATTTATCCTATAAAAATACTGGGTAAAACATGTTTTCATTTACTGTAGATGGATGCAGGTTGGTGGATTTAATTGTGGGTTTCTCATTTGGGGTCAGACTAACACATCTGAATCATCACCACGGCTGCTAGCTCACTCTGCCAGTTATTTATAAGGCTGTGAAGAAGAGCCAGAAACACAAAATCTAAAAATTAAAAAAAATAAATAAATCTGTCAGTGTTCAGTCCCAGAGGCTACATGCTAACATGCTGCCCGGTAAACATGTAGAGGTCGAAAAATCTCAGTTGCTTGCTTAATACACTCCAGAATTTTGTACTTAAATTATTTTGCAGTTTCTTGAATATGCAAGGGCCTAAAATTTGATCTAACGTGATGAAAATCTCAGTTAAATGAATTCCCATTGTGTTTGTAAGCCAGGAGCAGGTGAGATCTCTTCAATCACTGCTGGTTTCCATCCAGCCGGATGCATATGTTCTTCATTGGGTGGAAATAAATTGCTTGTGTACATGCAGCCCCTTACTCAGTGACCCTTGTCTGTCTCAACGTGAATTGCTTTCACGGCGTGTTTAACGAGCCGTGGTCGTGTTGGTGTTTCCCCGCGCGGCGGCCGGCTCTCTAATCCGCTGTCCGCCACAGTTGTGTCACACACCGGCTATCATGGAGCGTTTGATTGAAGGCGCCTGATCTGACTGACTGATCCCTCGCCGCAGAGGTGCTCTGACACACGGGCGAGGTCTGAGATGTGTGAATTAGCAGTCGAGTCACGTGACTGGCATTAAGCCAATCAGAATTATTAGATTCAGACCCGGAGCGGCTTTGTGGCGAAGAGACAATATTGACAGATGGTGTGTGTGTGTGACAGTGAAAATGATTTGAGATTTGTACGTGTAGGAAAGGGCAAATTGGATTGCACAATGCTTTTGCTTTCTTTGCTTCATGCAATTTCTTAAAAGCTCCTTGTCCTTTAAACCAAAGTTTTTTCAGACCCTAATAAATCAGCAGCTGTAGAATTAGTTTTAAAAATATAATTTGGGAGTAAGATGGGATTTATGATGCTAAATGAAGCCTTTATCCTCCAGAGAGCAATTTATAAAGTGTAAACTATTCACTGCTTGACAGTCACTTTCAATTTAATTCAGTCAGGTCTCGTGCCGCTACTGATTACAAGGCAGCACGTGACGCTACCATCTGTCCACACCTTGTAAAGTTTGCATTTTAAACACATATCACATTGTAGTGAGATGAAAAAAAGAAATCAATTAATTCCATTATTAGAAGGTGCATGGAAAATCTTTTATAAAAAATATTTACACTGCAAAACGGGCATATATTAAGGCTTCCAAATCTACTAAAGTGAGCATGTTTAAAACGTTGCCATCAATTACATTTTTTCAATTCATACATTTATCCAGCTGTTTTCTGATTCTGTGTTAGTCTGTGTGCAAATATATTTGACAAGTCGAAAAAAATAGCATAAAGAGTGAATAATTGAAATGGAAAAGAAACATCTCTGAACAATAGGACAACATTTAAAAGATGTGTGCTTTTTATACATATTTTAAAAGTTTTTCCATAGTAATGTTTATACGATACATGTGTTTCAGTACTGATATCAAAATGCTAGTTTTTTTTATAGTTAATTTAGATTATAAACATGTGTTTCTCTAAAAACAGCTGTTTTTCATCTGACAAAAGAAAGTAGGGATCGACAGATTATCAGCCTGGCTGATTATGGGAGCTGAAATTTGGCATTTTGCAGATTATCTGTATGTATTTCATTTTAATGATCGCCCATAAAATGAATTAATGAAAAAGTGTGCATATTACACTCAGCCAACACCAGGGAAGGCAGTCTGCAATACATGCAGAGAAAGTGTCAGCATGGGAGGAACTTTTACTTTGTAAAACCTCAGTGAGCTATTTTTATCTATTCATTTATTTGTTTAAATTTTCATTGAACTTTATGAAAAAAAGTTGCTGGCAACTTGCCGTGAATTATGTTGACAGTTTCACTGCTGATTAAACATTTGCCAAAGGCATTTAAACAAAGTTTCGTGTTGGAATTTGTTATACTGCAAATTCTAAAGATAGAAAGAAATACTCTTATTTTTATTGTAAATGCATATTCATTCCAAATATCAGTTATCGGTCTCATTAAGTACTAATAATCAGCATCGGCCCTGAAAAAACAATATCAGTCAACCCCTAAGAGAAGCCAAAGTAAGTGAGAAAACAGTAAAATTAGGATTGCAACTGTCTGATCAAAAGAAGAATATGAATCGGAGTGAGCATTAGGTGCCAGATTTTGGTCACTGACATCTCCCAATAATCTGTACTATGGACACCTTTTGTTTGGTATCAAAAAAGTTTTGAGGTTTTAATATGCAGCCATAGTCAAACACTACATAAACATTTGTGTAAATCTTGGCATCTCTTCCAGCTCTACAGAAACTGCAACACTGACAGTCACTTGTTAAATGCTGAAAGCAGGTCTCCCCACACACTCAGACCTCTGACGTCAAAGTCCCCATCAGAAGTTTTCAAAGCATGTAACTCTTTTTCGACATCCTCCCTCAGAGAGGGACAGGCCTCAAACAAGGCCAGAAAGTGCTCGGTCAGTCTCTGGAAGGACACTGTTCGCTCAGTGCTGCTTTGAACCCATTCACCCTCAGTTATGCTATACTCCATTTCAGAGGCCCACTTTTTCAGCATATCACAGTACGCATCTCTAAATTTCAGGTGTTCTTTGGCCAGGTCTATAATAAGTGTAGCAGGCAGTGCAGAGCACATGTGCTGCAGCACACTGTGTTCTTTCTGCAGCCAGTCCAACAGAAAATCCTGTGAAGCAGTTTGTGCAGGCAAGTTTTTCTTTGTCAGCAGAGCTGCAGTGATGACCTGACAGAAATGTTGTGTTGCTCCTCCACATCCCTGGAGGACGGAGTCTAAAATGTGCTCTGTCCGGCAGGCCTCCCTGCCTGCACATAGCCTCTCCATCAGCATCACCCCCTGCACCTCAGCATCAGCACCAACAGCTGACAGGTCTGTGAGAGGACTCAGGACTTTACAGGCAGATTTGCATTGAATGGTGAGACTGCAGAAGCCAGTGACATCCTGATACTCACTCTGCTGGTTGTTTGCAGGATTTGAAGTGTCAAAGAGTATCTTCATGATGGAAATGGGCAGCTCAGGATTCTTTAAAAGCCCACAAAGCAACAGGTGCTGATACCTGGAGAGGTCTGAGAAGGCGACTTCTGTGTATCCAGGGAAGACTGCTCGCAGACTTTGATTTGTGAGCTGCAGCTGCTTCTCCATAACCCTCCTGATCACGGGGATATCGTGAAACCTGGTGTACAGGTGTTCGCAGTACCGGGCCCATTGAAAAGCTCTGCACAGAGTTTGTTTATCCCACTGCTCCACCACGCCGCTGTGCGCCGCCACGGCCAGCAGCTCCGCCGTGCTCGCCAAGTTTTTCAGCACCGCCTCCATGTGGCGCTCTCCGCGTTCACAGTCCAGCCTCTGGCCGCCGGTGATGGACGCTTACTGCGGACGAAAGGCACAAAAATTCACCCAAATGCTTCTCTATCGCCGAAAAACTGCTGAGACGTTATTGAGCTAGCTAGCGGGTTAGCATTGGGTTAGCTAGCAGCAGCACTTCCGGCGGCACATTTAAAAACAAAATCCTTTTTCACGAATGTTGCTTTGGGTGATATGCAGCGTTACGCAGCATAAGACGACATAACACACTAGTAAAGACTTAGTAGAAATTAGCGGAGTTTTACTCACTTTTCATTTTCTTTGGTCCGACTGCCTGTTTGTGTTGCTTTTACAACTGCGCATGCGTGCTCGAGTGCTCAGCTCTGGCTATTTCCCTTCAAAATAAAAGCCACCGAATAACTTATTACAACACAACAATAACAACAAAAAATCAAATTGAAAAAATAGAATAGTGATAATAATAATAATAATAATAATAATAATAATAATAATAATAATAATAATGATAATAATAATAATAATAATAATAATAATTAACAATGCAATGGATTTTAGAAGCCAAACTCGGTATTAACACATTTTGATTTTATAATTTTGTTCTGTATTTTTCGGAATGCTCTGTATTATAGTCAATTCTATTTTAAAAACAACCCCCCTTAACTAGAATACTACGAAAAACAAAACAAATACAAAACAAAAACATGCATTTCTGACAACAGACCGATTCATAATGTACATTGGCCTATTTTTGATTGTGTCCTAAGAAATTGGGTCATTCAAATGTACTGCCCATAACAATTATAGATTGATATTGCCAGGGTCTGTCGGTTGGATCAGATTACTTTATATGGACACACAGAAAAACAACATTAAATCAGTCGAATGATTGAATTTCTGACCTGCTGAATTCAGTCCAGAAATGTCACATTGAGGCAACACAAAGCGGAGAAAAGTGGGAGGCACTGCCAGCAGGACCCAACTTCCCTCCCATCAGCAGCAGCGGCGGCAGCGTGCTCCGCGTGTTGCCTGTATGTGTGTGCGCGTGTGCATGTGCAGTCAGATCCCTGTGCAAATGCGCAGTGAGAAAGAGCTCCCCGGTCCACATTGCCTCAGTGTTTTGGAGCCTAACCTGTGGGTCGGTGCACCGCGGTGTGAAAAGCATGAACGCTGGGATCCAGCAGCTCTCAGGACGAGCAAGAGGAAGGTGCGCACCGACCAGCTGAACCCTCAGGGTGAGCACACACAAGGAGCCCTTTTTTGGACTCATGCAAGAATTTTTCGCTGCTTTACTGTTGCCAGATAAACTTTAAATGACTTTATCCTGTTTTATGTTGGGGGACTTAAGAATGTCACGTTTTGTATTTAAAAGTTCGGGTTCAGTTGCTTCTTGACACTTTAAAAGCTGTTAATTCCTGCTTTTTAAAAGAATGTTCCTCACAAATGTAATTCAAGGCACGTTTAATTACTCAGAAACGAACATATTTTGCCGTTGCAACTCTCAGTCATCTCATTGGTTTTAATTAGTGGCTGCTGTGCTGGATTTCAGTCATAACTCATCAGGCGTCCTCCCTTGATCCTATTTCCAGAGTAGTGAAGTGTCTGTTGTGGTTGTTTTTATTTGTGACAGTTGTAAAGGAGGAGACAGCTTTAAAATTTTATAACAGCTGTAAATGAAATGTGCTGCCGAGTGTTTTAAGAGGCCAATGCAGGAGCCCCGAAAAAATATACCCAATGTATTTCTCTAAATTTAATGAGACAAAAAATCTGCTGTCTGGAATGCAGTTTGTTGATGGTGAAAAAGTCCAGGGGTCTTTAAAAGCAGGCTGGAGACTGCCTATTGTGATTTTATCTGGAATAAATCAGCGCAGGATGCAGGATTTATAACACCATGCAGTGCTCTAAAAACACAAGAACAGTATTGCTGGAATGTGTGATATGATATTGTGTATATGTAAATGTGCTGCAGACTTATTGTTCGTTGATCCTACAGGAGAATACTTTGCTTTTGTTGACAATTTCTGCTGGAGATTTTACACTTGACTACCACATCTGATGATACAATCTGATACAACACTGACTCGCAACACTCACAGTACTATCTGCAGCAGAAACATGCCGTTTCCACATTTAAATGGACAAATCAGTCTCCAGATCAGTTTTCTGTTTTGGAGGAGAAAGGCATGAAGGGCGGCGAGGGTTATGAGGACAGAGCCACTCTTGTTTTTTCTCTAATTGATGTGTCCACGTTCCCATCCATATGCCTTTCCTGGAGCAATCTGCACCCAACTGTGGCAGGTTATGACGGTTACTGAAGTCATGTGGCGTTTCAGACTGAGAGGATGTGTAGTTATGTGGATGTTTTAATACCTCTAGGCTATAGCTTGAGGTTTATCTGATTCTGATACTCAGCTTTATGTCAGATTCTGAATCTGACTGAAAAATAATATCACATATAGGGCTGGGCAATATAAAGATATGTCAAATTGAGATATGTGACTATATCTTGTGATATGGAATGAATTGTGTTTTTTCCAGATTTTAACCCTTTCAGAAAAGGAAATTAGCAATTTAGGAATACATGACCCAAAAATTAGTAAAAAAAAAAAAAAGTTAAAAGTTACAAAAAAATTACCTTAATAAAAGACACTGACTTAAAAGTAAGTGCTGAATTAAAAAAAGTATTTAGTTCATAAATGTGTTTTGTCTTTTCTAAAAGATCATTTTAAATTATTATAAATAAAGTTTTCTGGACAATGGTAAGTTTTTAGGGAATTTTCTTCTTTTACTAATTTCTTGCAATTTGTGGGGCATTTCTTGCCAAGATGGTCAAAATGGAATTTGGTTAAAAAAAAAAAAGAAAGAAAAAGGTGCTTTTGAGGAGATTTAAAGATATAAATTTCTATGTTGTGTATCAAGATATAGCATAAAAATATTGCAATATAATTTCCAGCCCATATTGCCCAGCCCTAATCACACAGGCTATATGAAGTAGCAAGTTCAACAGATGGCACATGCTACAGATGCCCAGCAGAGTGGTGGTGCTGGCTGTGTTTTTGGCCTGGGTCAGGCTGCAGTGTGGTGAGAGTCAGGTATGTTGAACAACAGCTGGTTGTTTCTGTTGGACTCTTTCCTGGAGAAAAATAGGGGGAACCCAGCTTGTTTATTCAAGACCCTGTTGAGAACAATGCAGCACTGGGAACTAAAATTAAAGGAGGCAGTGTGTAAGATTTAGGTGTTTTTTATGGTGTCTTGGGATTGCAGGTTGCAACCAGCTGAAATTTCTCCTGGTTAGAATTCCTTTAGTGTTCATTGGTCAGGAAGTTCTTATCGGGAGCTGAATTGTCCGCAGAGACCTTTTAGTCACTGAAACAAACGGACCCAGTGATTTAAAACTAAATACACTGAGTGAAGCAGTTTCACGGTCAAAAAGTCTGTGATTTTCTTACGCTACCTCCACGGAGGGGCTGCAAACTACTGTGGCCATACTTCTGCCAATGCAACCCCTTAAAAAAAGTATTACGTACTAAGTACCCTTCTTAAGTTACCTTAAACTTTGAGTGTTTTTCTGTGTTGTTCGTTTACAGATGTTTGCCTATGTTATGCTTCAGCTAATCTAAAGAAATTTTAAATGATTTTTTTATCCTAAAGGTCCAGTTTGTGGGATTTAGGGTGATATTTTGGCAGAAATGGAATAGATTAGAATAAGTGTGATTTCTTTAATGTATAATCACCTGAAAATAAGAATCATCATGTTTTTGTTACCTTAGACTGAGCTGTTTATATCTACATAGGAAGTTGGTACAGAGAGCGCTATGTGGCTGCCATGTTTCTACAGTAGCCTGGAATGGACAAACTTAAGACTGGCTCTGGATGGGGCCATTTGCGTTTATCTGTCAGCCAATGTTGTTTGCAGCCCCTCAGTGAGTGTAGGAAAAACACAGTTTTTAAACTTACTTATTTAGTGTTTTCACTGCTTTAAATAACATTTGTTTTGGAGATGAACAGACCTCTGTGGAGGATTCAAAACCTCCAGAGCAATGAACACTGAAGGAATTCTAACTGGGACAAGTTTCAGCAGCTAGATGCCACTAAACCCCCCAAAAAGCACACACAATGTTCCTTTAAGAAGCAAGAGAAAGCTGAGGATACATAGTGTTTATCCAACACTGATGATATGTAAAATGTGCTGTTTCACAATGGGTGAAAAATATTTAACATAACGTCTACATTGCCAGGAAAAATAAGCATTTTTTTTACACTGCTCAATGACAGATATGTCAAATCCAAATGTTTATATTGACACCAGTGAATGGGCTTTGTACTGTGAGACATGAGAAGTTGTCCTAGTGCCCTTGTTCTGTCAGTCAGCCTGCACCACAGCGGACGTGGGAATGTAGCACCTGTGTGTGAGTGCTGAGCTCTGGAGTTTAGTGTGTTCGTTTAGTGTGTACGCAGCGAGGAGCTCATGTCCTGAGGAAGATAACACGACCTTGGTCGGACATCAAGGTCCTGATGTCCGGCGTGGCACCACAGTGTGATTTGGTTGCGGCCAACTCCTGAGGGACCTTGAAATGTTACACAGCTTTAAAGGTCAGATTCCTCACATTGTGCTACACTCCCTCGGCATTCAGAGGAGATTTTCAGCCATCACAGACTGTGAACTAATTGTTCACGGCAGCTTCGCTTCCTTTTTTGAATAAGCTCTTCTTGTAATTTGCATCAAATATCCTGCTGCTATTTGCCTACCATGTACCATGTAGGATGTTCCTGCTCGTGTCCAAGCAGGAAGGCAAACTTTTTTAGATGCTATGACTTCATTTCAGTGTTGGAATGTGTTCTGTATTCAACTTACTTTCAAGATAGAGCAAACAGAGGACCAAAACTAACTTATCTTTGTTGAGTTATCTTTAAGAATAGAAAAGTTAAGCTGTGTCTTTCAGCTCATGCATTGTGAGACAGGGGCGTAGGTTTTGTTTCAACATTTGAAGGTGAGGTGGGGGCACAAACAGGGAGTTTGGGGGTCCTCTGCCAGAAAAATTGCAATCACTTAATTTCCAGAATTCTGGGGAATTTTTGTGCACTAATGTGTGCCTCCACTTTTTTTAAAGTCGTCTACTTCTTTAATGTTTTTATTGTGGGAGACAAATGCACATGCTCTAAATATCTAGCAGGACGTGTCCCCTGCATCCCCCCAAAAATCCACACCCATGATCTGATGCATTACAAACATAGACTGTATAAATAATGGACACTACAATGATGTCATCAATTGATTTGTGAGCTGCAATTTTGAAGCCTCGAGTTAGGCATTTGGCCAGGTCGAAGCTGTGGAGGAGCAACCAATGGATCAGAAGTGACGCCTCCCAGCCAGCCTCCTAGCTAGCAATTTTTGGTTCTAAAAACGTTCTGAGAATGGTATAATGCAACCATTAGTAACATTTTCAGCTGCAAGTTTTCTATTAGTTCCCAGAACATTCTTCTTAAAGTTAGAGTAACATTCTATCAAAAAATCTTAAAAACGTTTTTTTTTATTTTATTTTAATGTTAACCTATCACATAACATTTTCATTAGAAAAGGTCTGTAATCTGTAATCTCAATAACATTTTCTAAATGTTGCTTTGAAAATGTTCTTCCTTTTGTTCTCATGTTAGTTGTGGGAATATTTTTATAAAAGAACATTTTCTGATCTGTCAACATCCTCAGAATGTTGCATTAAAATGTTACGTCTTAGCTAGCATTTAATGTTAAAGGAACATTATTTGAAATGATATACGTCCTTAAAATGTTCTTTGAACATTCGATTAAAATGCTTTCTTTAAAACATTATTGCAACACTAGCCAATGTTGTGAGAACGTTCCCTGCTAGCTGGGCTGTCACTCAGGCTTCCTTGCCATTCAATATGCGTATCTTTGGACCTTAATAAGATGTGAACGGATGAATTCTGAAAAAATGTACTCTCCTGTACAGTTGTCATGAATGTCCAAATTACTTACATAGACCGAAACAGGTTTTTTTTCTTTTTTTTTTTTTACAAGGCTGTAAACATATTTATTTCTGCTGGGCATTTTAACATGGGGCTCTCTCTCTCTTTTGGAGCCTGCCTCAGGTGGCCTTTCAAGGAACTGCAGTTTTGGGTACTTTTTGGTCACCGGCTTCATTTTTCAGCCTGGGAGGCTGCAGCATAATTGCTCACCACAACTTTTTCTAAACAATTCTGAAAGCAACTTGGGCCATTTCATTCTTCTTTCTTTGTGAAATGATGTCAGAACGTACACTCTTTACCATGTTAGGTCTTCCATCTGGTGCCCAGTTGTTTTGTTACTCACTTGTCTCGGCAGCAAGTCCGCTAATGGAGTGACACTGGATTGAGATGTGAAAGATTTTCACATTATAGCTCTGACTGCGAAGGCTTGGCACTCTGCGGCACCATATTGGAAAAGACTGTGAGGAATATCTCATTTACTCATTGACTTGAGTTTGCAGGCAGTAAGTAGCTGTTAAATATCACTCTGAATATTGATTTCAAATGCAGTCTCTCCATCAGGCTGTAATACAAGGCCCGCTGCAGCGTCTGCTGGATGGGATTGATGTAGACTCTATGATAGACTGTATCTGTAATCTGAAGGAGCTCTTTGTTTGTGTCTGATGGTTGTTGAATAGAAGTCCCACTGTATGAGTCTGGCTGGTGTCAAAGTGTCTCTTGTTCAGTGAAGAGGCCGTCTCATGTCATCAGGTGAACTGTAAAACAAACCAGGATTTGACCAAGAGGACAAAAGCACTCTTCTCTTGTGTTCATTTGAACCTCCTCTGCTCCTTTTGATGAATATTGCTATGATAATTTAGATTATAAGTGTAAAACCAAAGTGTTCAGAAGGTTTTCATTTAAAAATAATAATAATAATAATAACAATAATAATAATAATAATAATAATAATAATAATAATAATAATAATAATAATAATAATAATAATAATAATAGTAAGAATAATGATAACAATAATAATAATAATAAACAACTGTATTTACTAAGCACTTTTCATACAAGGAATGCAACTCGAAGTGCTTCATAATAAAAATGCAACATAAAAGAAAAAGAAAAAAAGTCTATAAGATTAGACATTTAAAAGAAAGGTGGTGATAAAGAATACATAAAAGTCAAAGTAAAATAGTAAAATAGAATAATAAAAATTACATTAATTAAAAGCCAGAGTAAATACATAGGTTTTCAGCTGTCGTTTAAAAATAATCACATCAATTTAATTGCGTCTATTATCATAATATGTCATAATCTCTATAAATATTTTGTAATTTCTATTGTCTATATAGCCTTTGTAGATTACATCTGTCTCTAAAAAATCAGTGTTTACATAAGCATAAAGGTACACAGTACAATATACACATCTGTGTACACCCATGGTACATAATTCAACATTTGCATACAAGCGCTGGACAAACGGATTTTAAACGCTTGTAACACCTGTAAAGTAAATTTCATAAACCCGACACATGTGGCCTGAAAAATGTCAAAGGAGTTGACAAAGGAGGAGACAACACCTCACCGTCATAATTTCAACAAAAAAAGAACATTACAAGATTCACATATGAAAAATCTATTGCAGATCTGCTCTGTTTTATTACCCAGATGTTCTTTTATTGTGTTCCATATTGATTTCCTATGCACAGTCCTGTTCTGAAGAAAAATGGTGCCAAACAGAACCCAAAAGTGGTTCTTTGGCTTGTAATCATAGGGGAACCTGTTTTGCTGCTATATGGCACACATCTTTTAAAGGCACCTTTGTCATATAATGCTATATAGAACCATTCGAGACGCCATATAGCACCCTTTTTTAAAAAAAAAATTTTTAGCCTTGGGGTCTTTGAATGGTGCCAGGTAATACCATGGACAACTCAACATGTCTCTAAATGACAGTTTTACATAAAATTGGAATTATTATCAATCATTTCTTACAACATGATGGCTTAAAAGAATTTAAAACCCTTTACTAAATACTTAATGAGAAACATAATATGTTTTCAAAGCTGGGATATTTTTATGCACACTGGGCAAAAAGTTTGAGAGAAAAAGTTTTTTATTTTTATTTTTTCCCCTCTAAACTAAATTGCACTAAACTAAACTGCACGGCACGGCACGGCACGGCACGGCACAGCAAGGCAAGGCACTAAACCAAACTAAACTAAACTGAACTGAACTGAACTAAACTTAAGCCTGTCACACACTACACAATACTCTGGCCAATTTTGGGCCTGATTTCTTCCAGACAATTGTCAGTAAGGCCCAGATTTTTTTTGATGGCGGTAAAGATCATCTTGTCAGATTTTCCTGTGGTGTAAATTGTGTTAGGATTGTTTTTTAGGCCTACATCCAATGATCTGCTCAGAAGTCCATCCTTACTGCACCGATTTAAAATTGCAAGTATTAAACATTTTCGGTGCCGGCGGTCCGGCAGGTCTCAGAAGATTAAAATGCATAATATCAAATGGGATTCAACTCAGAACTGACTCACCTCCAGCTTGCTCTGTAACATGTACTGTCCGTGTTCACACCGTCTCAATGACTTCATCAATATTTTTCCATTTCTTTTTTGTTTACTCATTGTAAAAAGTAGTGCAAACAGCTAGCAACAGCTGTTTCTTCCTGCTGTCTGCAATGTTTGTTGACTCTATAGTTGTGAAAAGATTTTTGGTTTTGCGAGTCAGAACTTTGGTTGTTTGTGAATGGAATCTCATGGTGTGTGGTGAGCTGTTTTTGGCAAAGTGTTGCTCTCCACACAATAAAGGAACAGATCTGTTTAATGTATCCCTACATATTGTTATGTGTGGGGTCTGTCACATTTTTAACATTGGTTATGATTTGAAAAATCTTTCAGTGCAGGCCAGGCTTAAGATGAAGAATCAGAGAACCTTTGAAGAACAGTATAGAGGTTTTAGAGGTTCTCTGCTCGTTCTTCAGCCTAGGCCTAAGCTCACTGAAGAAAGAACCAGTAGAGAACATTTAAAGAACCATACAGGGGCTTAAAAAGTTCTTTGTGTAGCAGCAGTGCTTAGCCAAAGAACAGGTGAGGAACCAACATTTCAGACATGCCTGAAGTTTACTCTGCAAACTGACATTGAAGGTTTGCACAGTGCCTTTGTGTGTTTTATCCTCCTCTTCTTCCTCAGGTCGCCAGTAGGGAACCATGTGCAGCTCCCTGAGCCCCAAACAGCCTATTGGCCCCGGCCTCACAGATATGCAGCAGTACCACCAGTGGCTGGCCAGTCGGCATGAAGCCAGTCTGCTGCCCATGAAGGAGGACCTGGCCCTGTGGCTCACTAATATTCTTGGTAGGAAATACTCATATTTAACACATGATGCCTCTGATTACATACTTATAATGTTGCCTGCCTGAGTTTATTAGCTTCTCAAACAATCTAAAATTTGAAACTTATGACTTGTGATCTAAATTTGAAAATTTAGATCATAAGTCAGCATCAGATGATTTCAATGATTTAGGCTCTGGGGGGCAGTCACCCTGCTACCAGGGCTCCTACAGCTTATGGCATGGTAGATTTATTATTTTTAAAGACTTTTTTAATGTCACTCAGGATAAAGGTTCTAATAACCAAAAATATAAGATTTTTATTTTGCCCAGATGTTTTTTGTAGCTTAACACATTACTTTTTCCGTCGAGTAAAAAAAAAAAAAGTTCCACGTCAAATGTTGGAAATACAACAGTGGAACATATAAAAGACAATATAAATATGATATTAAAAGGCTCTATTAAAGGTATTTGGTTTACCAAACAGGAGTGGGAAATATCTGGCATTTCTGGCCTGTTTTCTTGACGATTTTGTGATTCTCAATCTGCATGTTAGATTCCATCATTTAGATTCCCATCATGGAGAGTTTAAGAAAATACATTTCTTAAATTATTTTACACACACTCAAAAGAAAAATATTTCCAATTATTTTGAGATTTTACAGTGCAATGTCAGGATAAAAGATTGATAAAATCCTGCTTCCCATGTCTGACTTTCGAAAGGTTAATTTAAGTCAATGTAATACCAATTAAGGACTTATTTTTAAATTAATGAATTCAATGCCCTTTAAAACTTTTTAAGGACCCGCGGCCACCCTGCCTGATACAATTGGACAAAGTGGACAAATACAAAGTGCTGTTGCTGATTCATTCAAACACTACCCTTGAAAAAAGCCTGCTTTGAAAATTCCTGCAAATTCCCTCATCTTCAACATTAATGGCACTGGTATTGCTGATGTAAACACCTCTGCAGGGGACTGGAATCAATCTAAACCTCATTACAAACAATTTTTAAGTCACTAGAAGGTGTGAACCCTGTTTCCCCACTTTCCCATAGATTTTCCTTAATTGAATAATGGCCGTCATTAAGAGCTGAAGTAATGTGCAGCCAGTGGTGGAGAATAAGCAGCAAAGGAAACATCAGCAGAGGCTTTGTGCAGGGTTGCTATTGCACAATAAATCACCCAGTGTCAGTCACAAGACAAATGCATGGAGCTCTCTGAAGGTCTGATTTGAATTTAGTGGATCAAATTTGGGTGTGTTTGCAGAAAGTTTAAGGGATTTGCCAATTTTCAACCACCTTTGTATCATAACAGTGTGGGCTGGATGTATAAATGAACTATGGTAAGGAACTATGGCTTCCCTTTCACCAGATCCCAGATGTCCCTGCTCATCTCTAAGCTCAAAACCGCCAGATGATGCATTTGAGCTGGCTACATAAGTGCTCCTCAAACTGCAGATTGCACTTCTGCACTTTTTGATGCCCACCACCACGGACACAAAGGTTATAGAAAGAGATTGAGAGCAGAAATCAGTCCTCTCTGCCCCCCTGTGTTTTTAAACATGTTAAGTATACACCATAGACTGCATTCCCATTGTCAGTGAACACACTTCCGCAGCAGACGAGCAGACGAGGCCAGCCGGCAGCCATAATGTTTCCTGTGAAAACGGCCAAGCTTGCATTATGTCACCCACCAGTGAGAGGTAGTTTTAGGTTTTCTACCACTTGTATGAAAGCGAATGCCACAGCCTTTTCTCTGTTTTCTCTGGTCATATAGCATTATTTTAAAAAGTATTTGCGTCTTTCCAGTGCGCAGCCCAGTTTTATGAAAATAACGTCCTTCCAGCAGTGAAATACTTGATAAGTTTCAGGTTTACACATGATAAACTCAGTGTGGTTTATCTGAGCCTGGGGAAGGTTCCAATTTGTAGGTTTAACTGTGGCATCACAAAAATGCTCTTGTAAGGAAAATTCTTACAATTCCTCCGCCAGCACAAGTTACAATTCAGCAATTGTTCACTCAATTTCCAAAAGGCAAACTGTCTGTTAACTAGTATTTTATGTATCAGCATTTTCTGATTTGTTAAAGAATGTGTTATCTTTAATTCAATTCAATTTCAGTTTTATTTATCAAGCCCATTATAACAAAACACAGTTTGCCTGTGGCTTTACGGCATACGACATCCCTCTGTCCTTAGACCCTCAAAACTCCCCAAAAAAACCCAGTAGCGGCAGTCTGCTTTTGCATCTCATAGGTATTATATATATATTTTTTCTTCAATATTTGCTTTAATGTCTAGCTGTACTGAATATGGTTAAAAATGTCCACCTAATGATTGGAAGTTAACTCTGTGGGACATCCTGTAGAGTCCAGCAATCATTTCTCAAATCAACTGGAAGCCAGTTAAATTTGTGAAACTGAATCCTGTGTGTGTGTGTGTGTGTGTGTGTGTGTGTGTGTGTGTGTGTGTGTGTGTGTGTGTGTGTGTGTGTGTGTGTGTGTGTGTGTGTGTGTACAACTTAAAACAACTTCAGTATCTCCTCTGTTATCTCTGGTGGTCTGTGTGTTTGCTCTGGAACCAGCTGCGCCAGAAACCTCTGGTCTGCTGAAGCGAGGGATCAAGGACGAAAAATACGATCATCCGCTTGTCCAGCAGATAAACAGTGTCAAACCAGTTTAAGCCATGCCTTGTGGTCCTGTGTGTTCAGGACCGTGCTTTTCTAAGAAAGAAGGTGCTATTATGCTGGCAGGGTTTATGGTTTCAGGTGGGAGGAGCGGTGCGGTGTAAAGAGTCTGCTGATTGAGTGGGAGGCGTACGCTTGGATATTCTGATGAGTCATATTGTTGTTGTGATGGGAGGTTGGAGCAATTTATAGGAGTGACTATTTGAGCTGAAATGCTCTGAAAGCCCTCTGGAATATATTTTCCTCACACAGCGAGGGAGAGTTTGAGCATATAAGACGAGCTCTCGCTGAGTATTTCTCAAGATTTCAATCTCTCTTTTCTGGGCTCAATTACAACATTTGGAACTCATTAAACATCGAACCCCCCCTAGACCCCTCCTCCTATAAGACACAGAAAGGGGATTAAAAAAAAAAAGTCTCTCCGGTTTCTTTCCACAGACACCCCCCTGCCACCACCTCCTATTTCACAGTGATCTAACTATGAAGGAATGGTCCTCTGGAAGTCAGTCAACTGGACACCACATGTTGATCACCCATCTATCTCTGCAACCGTGCAGGATAATGAGGCATAATGTGCACAATCAGATGCCCCCTTTTCATGTGATCTTGTCTTCACCACCACACGGTGCACTACCAGAAAAATCCCCCCCACATTCCCCCCAAGTCATGTTGTAATATGTGAACATTTGGCTTCTGCAGAGCTGCCGAAACCCAGCAGCACAAGCCAAGCTCAATAAGCCAATCAGCCCAGCGGTTTCTGCGAGTCAATAACATTGCATCAGGTTCAGCTTGAACTAGACTGGAGAATACATTGTGTTTCCTAATACTGTACACATATTTTAAAATGAGCTTTTTTTTAAAAAAATGTTGAATTTATTGCCAGGTTTTCTGCTTTCTTTATGTGTCCCCTGGTCAGGTCTGGAAATCACCGCCGAGAGCTTCATGGATCGCTTAGACAATGGCTTCCTGTTGTGCCAGCTGGCTGAGACACTGCAGGAGAAGTTCAGGCAAAGTAATGGAGACCTGCCTAACTCTGGCAACAGCAAGGTACAGAGGAACCGGAGGATTACAGTAGTCTGCCGTGATAACGCTTACAGTGAAAACACCAGTCTGGGAGCCAGATTTTAGCTGAAAGTGTTCCAGGACTGACTTTGACTTTGAATGATTCGACACATGATTGATTCATAAATGGGAGAGTAACTCACTAGATCCTTCTGACTGTCAGTCATGATGGTCCCAATCACTTGAACAATCCCCCTGCTTGATTAAAAAAGAAATCCAGACATAGTATAGTTTTTTTTTTGACCACATATGCACTATCTTTGCAACTACAGGATAATTCTAGCAAAACTCTACACACTTAAAACAAAACCTTATACCAAGCCAGCAAATCATCATACATCTGTTGCAAAATTCTTTTTAAATAACTTGTTTTTACGTCAACACAAACCATCATTTGAATAAGCAGAGGAAGCACCAACTACAGACAAATATTATAAATGGTTTTTCTGTGTGCAGGGTATAATGTTAACATTTTGCAATACACTTTTGACCATAGACTGTATAACCAGATGGATGACGCGCCCCCACTTACCCCCGCTATGCTTAAGTGAAGCCAAAATATCAGGGATACGGCCTCTGCCATCTTGCACTGGTCTGCGCTGTAGCGATCGCTGCAGTGATGGAGTTTCCCCCAAAACACGCGTCTGACCAATCGTAAACAGCCTTATTGAATGTTAGTGAATGGATTGGCTGACACAGCAGTCAATCATGGCAGAAAATCCCCTTTTTGTAGAATTGAAGAACTAATCATAAAAATGATCACTTGAACAAATATCAGGGTGATGAGAACTACCTACAGTGACAGAAACCATCTTTGGGAAAAATGTATAAGGCATGTACTTTGAGTTTTTAGTTTGGCCTATGTCCCATTCACTAACATCGAGGAAGCAGGCTTTATGACCTATACTGCAGCCAGACAACAGGGGGCGATCAAGATTACTCAGCTTCACTTCTGTCCTGTTTTCTGTCTTTATATGCAGTCTATGGTTTTGATGTACATGCAGAAAACACATACACACACAGGCATTCACGTGTAAAGTATAAATGCACATTTCAAGCACAATGTACTACCAATACAAATAAGGGGAAACATTGTTGTCTTTTTTTTTTTAAATCAAAATGTTCTAACACTCCTCAAGCAACTAAAGCACAGCAGAAGAAATCAAAAACAGTTCTTTCAGAAAAAAAGAACTGAAAAATTAGGCTTGATCTACCCTTTTTATTGGTCTGGCCATGACACTTTACCCACATCCCTCCATCCAGTATTGGCCTCAGTTGTTGTCTAAATGTTAACCTGTGCCCAACTGGCAAAGTAGTGTAGCAATGTTGAGACCAGTGTTTACAGTTCTGCCAAAAGAGTGTTATTAAAAACTGAATGCAAAGCAGAGCGTGTGGTTCAGTTTGGCACACTCGATAAATAAAAAATAAATGCATTGGCTACAAGTGTTCATAGTTTCATAGACAGTGCCTCAAGAATCACTGCAAGCATTAAGAAAAAAAATTAAAAGTAACACATGTTTTGTTTTTAACTCAAATCCATGTTAAATATCAGTTTTCTGTGTTGCCACATAAATGATCCCTTTAAAATCCTGTTTTTCTGCATAATTTATTGGGACCAGACTGCTTGAACAGTATTGAAGTTTTATTGACTCTTACTGAGACAGGAAACAGCTTTACCCTGATATCAAGTTTCCCTCAATAAGATCAATAAAAGCCATAGAGTTCATCTCATCACAAAGAAATGCTATCCTAACATTTGAAGAGTAGCACAAAGACACTGAATACTTAAAAATGGTAAATAGCATTAGATTTCATACCCACTCTGTTCTTAGATCTTTCTTGTTGATTGTTTATTTTTCAGCTCAGCAGCGACCATAAATATTGCAAAGTGCCTCATATTTTTAAAAAGCATTGCACAAAGGGCGGGGTGGGGGATGGGGCTTGCAGCCTTCAGCAGGGTAAAAAAAAAAAAGAAAAAAAAATAAGGCTGGCAAGGACACATAAACTGATGGGGCCCCACAGCCCCTGTGAGAATTGGCAGAACTACGTTAAATGTTCATTTCTGGTGAGCCCTGAATAAGGCTTTAATGAATTTTACAAGATTAAAGGGTAACAGTGTAAGTCGTAATCGTATATCTTCCCACATCAGTGCTCAAGAAAACAAAGCGAATGGTGTGAAAATCCTTAGATTCTATCAGCTTAAGAGCTCCTGCAGGAAGGTTTAATGTCTTCAGCTTATTACTGACAAATCAAAGAAAAAATGTAAATATTGTTCATATATTTAACTTGTGTCCAGTCTATAGCAATGCTCTCGCATACCCAAAAGTAAGGAATAAATCAATTTCAGCTGACTTCCAATTTGACCGATATTCTGGCCCCAAGACGACATATTACTGCTCTTATGGTCACAGTTTTAAACACATCCTTAATGTCATGAAATGGTTGCAGTTCCACTCCAGAACTACTTGGTTAGATTTATACAACAAAACTATGTATTTGAATAAGTACCCTTGTCAGAAACGTAACTAGACATATTTCACATGACATACTAGCGTAGCATGCTAAGCATCGTAAACTTGGCTACATTGTCAATAAAAGAAGTTACCTTTGACTTCTGAAGGCGAACGCCAGTATCTTAGGGGAAAGTCCTGGTTTGTTTGACCAATCTACAACCCCTGACACCTACCTATTGAGGCTTTTTTGATATTATGCGGACTTTGTTGCTTTTTAGGCTACATCCTACTTGTACATATGCTTCTAATAATAATTGCTACAGTCACTAGAGGGCACCACCTTACCATAAATGTAAGGGTGGTTCGTAATAAGATGCTTACAGTCGACTTTTTGATAGTGAGAGCTGTCAGGTCAATAAAGAGCTGCAGGGATTATGTTTTTTTGTGGGCTGTATACCTAATGTTTTGTTCAGCAAGATAATCTTCACAAATGAACACCTTTTTTTTTCAGGATTTTTGGAGCCTAAATGCAATTGCCAGAAGTAAAAAGCTAACATTAGGCTATAAACAAACTACACTATGGTCAAATGACTTAACAGCCACCAAAATGAAAGCTGTAAAGCTGTGTTCGGTGTATGACATTCTGTAGTCTCTTGTAGGCACTTCTCAGCCTTCAAAATTAGCTTCAAAATTAACAATGGGGGTATTTAGTGACATATTTTATGAAAAAAACATGATACCTCTCTTCAGCTTGTGTTAACCCCAGACCTTATTTCAAGCATCCAACCAGTATCCAAAGCAAAAAAAAAAGCCTGTTGACTTTGAGACGAGGTAAACAGAAGTGCTTAAATGCTAACTAATTTCCACATTTTCAGACTTTTTCCTGCAGCACTCTATAGACGTCCATATAGAAACATCTTACAATATTGTGTTGACTTTATTAGTAGCCTTCAAACTTTAAAATCTTGCTTCACAAGCATTTAACAATAATGCCGAATTTAACAAAAACATCAACACATTTTCAGCTATGTGTATCTGTACCTATTTACTCAGTGAAGTGACATGTGGTGCTCAGTGGGATTACATGTTTTGAACAGAGGGAAACACTGATTATTAGGGCATGTTTCGTCCAGACGAAAAGGAAGCAAAAGAGTCTTTTGTTGGCTCTCGAGCGAGAGTTGTTGATGTTTGCACTGAGGCATTACTGTGCTGATGATGGTGAGTCTCCTGATCTCAGTGTGAGCGCGGCAGCACAGATGTGGGGAAATGCTTGAGGTCAGTGACAGTGGGGTGGCAGAGGATCTACTGAAATAGAGGAGCCTATTGATCGTTAAGGCCAAAAAGTCTTGAGGCAGAATGGAGCTCTAGAAAAACAAAGAGAGTGGTCTATCTCGACAGCTCTGGCTTTAAAATCAGAGTTGGATTGTTATGTTTTAAATTTGGAGCTACTTGCAGTTCACATTAAGCTCCCTCAGTTTAATGAGCCATGAAAGATTAATCCTTCATGTCTGCTTTACCTCATCTTATGTCAAGTTCATAATTAATATCAAACAACAGTGCTTTATCAGCTCATCATGGCTCTTTATAGGCTGTAGTTGTTTAGTATTACATGCAACCACTTTAAAGAGAACTCCCATCTGCTTCAAAGCTGATCATAAGTTGCATGTGTGGAGGGGGACTAAGTGATTCCAGCAGAGAGAAACAATAAATCTCTTTGTAGATGATGTCACTTGCACATCAATCAATATCAACAGCAGATGACTGAAGATGATATTTCTTACATGTCATTTTACTTCCGTGTGCCAAGTTCAAGATCACCACCTCATTAAATGTTCAAATTTACTAACGCACTACTGGAAATTAGAGCAAAAGTTCAACATTTAAGGAAATTCGCTTGTTTACTTCCTTTCTAAGGGTTTTGTGAGAAAAGTGATACCATGCCACATCTGTCCATTAAATGTGAAGCTATTGCAGCACTTAACTGTGCACAAAAAAAAGTGAAACAGGGAAAGTCTGGCTCTTCCCAAAGGTCACTAGGGGGCCGTTTACACGGCAACAATTCTTGCATGAACATTAAACATTTGTTACCGTTTGGAACTTTTTGTTCACATGAAAACGGCACTTTGGGACCTAAAAACGCGAATTTTTGGAATCGGGTTCCAGAGTGTAATTTTTTAAAAACGGCACCCCTTTCTGTCGCCGTGTAAACTGGCAATGCGTGGATCCTGTGAGAATGGTGACGTTGCGGCCGAACTTTGCGCATGCATATTGCACTTCAAACAAATGGCCATGCACGAGTAGGAGGAAAAAAATAATGTCCTGCAAAATGTTACAACACGTTCCTACACAACAAAGAACAGTCATAAAACTTGTATCGAACTACACCTACACAGACTTCTCATCATCCTCTAGCACAACGTCATCCTGTCCTCTTTTGTCATTTGCACTAAACTGCTTTAAGGCACCATAGCTGTCGTACATATCAGCCTACATTCTCAAAGAAATAATATATAAAGAGCAGTGTAAATGTAAACATGGCTTTAGTTTAGTCTACCAATATACACCATTCAAAATATACAGACACTGTTGCAAAAACTTGAATATCATACCTATATATACCAACATTAATGTTTTTACCAAGTATAAAATATGTGATTAAGCAGTTCTTACAAAAAAATATGATTTTTAAGCAAAGTAGGCCTGCTTCCTAAACCAAATGTACCTAGTTTTTTTGTGCAATTACTACATATATAAAAGTGCAGGTAATTAAAATGCAAGCCACCCAGAAATAACAAGATGCCACTCTGATCATTAGATCAAACGGCACTGGCAAGGTGGTCGACATCATTTCTCCAGGAATGCAAAGTAATTCAACAACAGAAAGGATCTCAGAAAAAGCCCAAAGCAGAGGCTGGAAAAGAAAAAAAAAAGAAAAATACCCACAAAAAGCCTGCATATTTCCAGCATGAGCTCATTGCACCTTTCTCGTAGCACAGACGCACATATCCTGTATAAAACCACAGCGAGGCGCATAAATCTCCCTGCACAGACCGTGTGGGGGCTGAAACCCATAAGCATGTCATCTGATCCCGAATCATAGTGAGCCTGGTAAAGTAGGCCCGGGTTTTTCGAGCCCGCCATCTCCCATATTGATCTGTCCTTGATCCTGAGCTGAAAGCAGCACATGGAGAAGAAATCAGTGTAGATAAAGAGTGTGTGTCTCTGTGTTTTGATGGAAACTCTTGAGGCTTGGGTTGAACAAAACCACCCTGGTGGACCTTTTGTTTTCTCTTCATCAAACACAATAAAGGTTCTGTGTCCTGTTCATCAATAACAGGTTTTTTTTTTTTATCTCTGGTTCATATATAGTGTACATGAGGACATCTACTAACCTCTCTGTGTCTCTAACAGAGTATTCCCAATCGGAGGATACCGTGTCGGCAGAGCGCTCCCTCCGGCTCCTTTTTTGCACGGGACAACACAGCCAACTTCTTGGCATGGTGTCGTAAGGTTGGAGTTGGAGAAACGTGTCTGTTTGAGTCAGAGGATTTAGGTGAGTGTACTCTTTTTCTGCCACAAACATCAGAAAACCAGAAAATCTGAATGTGTGACAAACAAGGAAGGGTATAAAAAGGCTCCAGGTTCAACGCAGTCGCTCACTGGCACTACACTGGCACTGGACTCAGATTTCTATCTCTGATGAATGGTGTGATTGTGCAGGTAGAGTATCAAGCAGGTTAGACCGCTTCCCTCTCCACCCCTCTGAGGCTCAGAGGACTCACATCTCCAGGTTTTGCTTCAACTCCTTTGACATTCACACAAAGCTCACAAGGGCAACAGTCTTCCAGGAGCAGCTGTACCTGACGATGAGGATGCATACATCTTGAATACTGTGCACACACACAAAACATCTGAAGTGAAACAAAGGGAGCAGAGGCAGAAGGGTGTGAGTTAGTGAAAAAGTAGGCCAATGCGATGCAAATGTTTTCCTCAGCCCAGAGTGGGGACATTCTGCCTTCTTCCTCATGCACACTCTCACTCTTTTTTATCTGCTTCTCTCTAATCTATTACAAAGAGTTTTTCATGTGTCATGTCACTAAAATATGCAGCTCAGATATGCCTGGGCTGACATATTGTCCTTAGAGTCAGATGTACAGTATGTGACCCTGCCGGTAACAAGGAATATTCAGACATTCCTGTAATTTCTGACTAATGTCTGCTCGACCATCACTTAGCAATTTCAGCTATGCAAATCATTACCGAGGCCAAGTCACACACACTCATCTATCAACACTGCACCTTCACATGCAGCGGAAATGTGATATAGAATGTTGTTGAAATACTTTAGAAAACAGTAAATGTGACTTTTTTCTTTCTCTTTCTCTCTTTCTTCTGTTATTTCTCTGGATGGATTTATCAGTTCAGCAGTAGATGTAACAACACCAGGTTTGCTATCATGCAGTGGATATTTTGTCTATAACGCATGGTGTGGTGTGTCACATGTATCATGCATCTTGTCACACTGTCTGGTCACATATTTGGTGAGATTAAAGGAATACTTCACCTCCCCCAAAATGATTATTTGTATATTGATTAGTCACCCTGGGTTACCTTGATTTCGAGAAGATAACTCCTGGCATGCCTCCACAATGGCCGAAGAATCCAAAAAAGGCAGTGGTTTTGCAGTTTAATAACAGCAAAACCATAGCAACTTTCACACAAAACATGCACTATAATCCAGTTTTGAACTACTTTTTTCATTTAGTGAAAATATCTTTCTTTTTCCTGTCGTCATCTCCATGTGCAGCACCAGCTTGGAAGAGACAGGTATCCTGTCAAGTATCACGGAAGTTTAAAAAGAAGTTAATTTTCAATTGTTTTCTCTATATGTTGTCAGGTATGAAAAGAAAATTAATTTTAAAAAATAATTTCTTAAAAAGAAAATTATTTAAATAGAATTTTGATCTATTTGATATTTTTTTTCCATCTATATAAGCAGTTTATCACTTTAACCATGTCATAAAGCAGTTTCCACTGTATTTAAAACATTTCTGTATAAACAACCCATATGCGCTTTTCTGTCATGCCTTAGATTTTTTGCGCTGAAGTGTTTTAAATATTTTGGTTTTAGCAAAAATGTGTGTGTTTTGGAAGTAACAAGCATACAACTGGATAAATAAGACTTGGAGAGTTTGTAAACAGATGCTGTGATATAGTTTTGCATTTATTAAACGTGGACCTAATAAACTGAAGTTTATTAAGAATTTTCTCCATTTTTGGACTCTATTTACTGTGGAGGCATGCGGTTTTCTTTTAAGAGTCAGTGTAACTTGGGGTGAGTAAGTGACACACAAATGATCATTTGGAGGGTGAAATATTCCTTTTAAATTAAACAGCTCAAGCCTATTTATGCATCACATGTCTGAACAATATTCATTTTCATTTGGGATCAACAGGATTGCAGAGCAGAGGAGCACTTGAATGCATGACGTTCATGAGTCATATTTATGTCATATCTTACCATCATACAGCTGCTCATCCTCACTCATAGTTTTCTAAATGACATTTAATTTATTAAAAATAGAATAACCCAAAGCTAAAACTTCCTCTCTTCCTGCAGTTCTTCATAAGCAGCCTCGAGAAGTGTGCCTCTGTCTTTTAGAGTTGGGACGGATAGCATCACGGTATGACATTTTCTCCTTGTTTTTGTAGTTCACCTATGACTATTTTCCTCTGTGCTTTTGCAGATTATTTTCTTAATCTCATCTTAATTTTAGATGATATTTTGTGTTTCCTTGGTCTAGGTACAACGTGGAGCCTCCCGGCCTCATAAAACTGGAGAAGGAGATTGAACAAGAAGAAAAAGCACCTCCACCACCTGCATCACCTGTATCCCCAGCTCAGCCCCTCCCTCCATCTCCCTCTGTGTCTCCGTCCCCATCTCCGTCCCCATCTCCGTCCCCTTCTCCGACTCCTACCAAAGTCAACTCCAGCAAGAAAAGCACAGGGAAGCTGCTGGATGATGCTGTAAGTTAGCAGTGGTTAACCTCTGCTTATGCTTTTGATTTCAGGAGGAAACATCTTTATATGTTCATCTTCTTTGTGTGTCACAGGTAAGACATATCGCTGATGACCCCCCCTGCAGATGTCTCAACAAGTTCTGTGTAGAGAGACAGTCACAGGGTCGATACCGTGTTGGAGAGAAGATGCTTTTTATTCGGGTGAGTTTATTACAATAAGCTGGTAAGATGTGGGCAGCTAATCACATGACTGAAGGGGGGTTGGGAGTAGGGGTTGACAGATTGTCAGCCTGGCTGGTTATTGGGCCGATATATGGGATTTTGCAGATTATTTTGTATCAGAATTTTATTTTAATGATCGGCTGATAAAATTGATTAATTAAAAAGTGCAAAGAAAATATCAGCATGGGAGGAACTTTTACTTTTTAAAACCTAACTCTAACTTCAATTTGCATGACATCACTGTCTTATATTATCTTATATTATGTTTCTTAGTTTTTATGGTGTTTTTATTATGGTTTTGTTGTGTTCTTAATGTTTGTTTAATTTGATCAGCTGTGAATTTCCTTCAAGATAAACAGTATCTAAGTAAAATAAAGTATCTATCTATCTATCTAAGATAAATATTATTGGGTAAAAACACAGTTTTTCTCTCTGAAATCTAGTGAAGCAAAAGTATAAAGTTGATAATAATCAAGCATCCATATCTATAACCTGAACTGGACTGAACATTTTGTCACCTTAAAATTATAAGGTTCTATCTGACATTTTTTCAAAATTGAGCGATTCATATATTCTTATTTTGTGAAAATTTGTTAACATTATGTGAGGTGTTTGTTAAATTATAGGCATTTTTGGACTTTTTTTAATGGTTCATATCATTTTAGCCATTTGGAATGCAAAACTTTGAAGCTCAATATCTAAAAACTGCTCAGAGCCTTATATATAGAACCTTATAATTATAATTATTATACGGTGGCAGTTTACTTTGGATCTCTGCTGATTAACATGTCAGTTAGGTAAACCATACATTTCATTTCTCTGTTTTATTAGGTTGGTATATTTTACAGCATAGCACAAGCTCAGGCAAAACTCACAAAAATGTTCACATTTTTTGCTAATCAAATTTTAACAGTTTTATACATTTTCAAATCAGTCTGGGGTTGATAACAATAAGGCCTTGCACTGCAGTGCTCTCCATTCACACAGCATATGGCAGTGTGTTGATACTTGGGGCTGGCTTTGGGATGAAAGTAACCCATTGTGTCTGCAGAGCCCGCCTTCGCTTCAAGGTCTCGTTTACTGGTAATGGTATTCCTACAATGTCCATCTCCAGCCAAACATAATGTGGCTCAACAGTTACACCCACACATTTCCATATGATCTCAAGTTATTGCTTGGAAAATATGTCACTAAGCTTTTATCACCCATTGCTGGACGATGCATTAATTACATCTTATAATCACACTGAATCTGTCAGCCCAGGAAATGTTGCCAGACTCTCTCCTTAAGTGGAGGGATAAAGGATACTGGAGATAAATGGAGGCTAGCACAGATTAGAGAAGTAGCATTGGTTCCTTTGGGATCTCGGTTACTTGGCAACCCACAGCCAGGATTCACACCTCCAAGGATGCAATTCATGCCGACTGTTTCAGATGTGGAGACATTGAAGTTTACTCTTGGACGTCCTCTGCTGTCCGCCCAATGCATTGCAACTACTAACAGCAAATGATTGGAAAATATATTTTAAAACTCATGTTGACAAACTGATTAAGAGGCTTAAATTTGAATAAGCTTTTTTGTAATTCTTCGTCTGATTTTTTTAAAGAAATTGTCTGTGCTAGGTTTCAGATTTTTTGGGCAACATCTTTATCAGCACATCCCCTTTAAGCCCCTCAATGCCGTGTATCATAGTTCTCTCAGAGTTATTACAGGTGACAGTGTAAGAACCTGTCATTGTGTCCTCTATGACAAGGTAAGCAGGCTGCCACTCAGTGCATTTACATGGACATGAATAACCCCTTTATGATCGGGTTTTTTGAGTATCCTGTTTATGTATTTGAGTATGTAAATACTATTCCATTCATGAAAAACCTAAATATGTCAGCTATGTAAATGTGAATAACCCACTTTGTTTGTGCTCATGTAAAGACCATATCCAGGATATGAACACAGGATATGCCTCATAAATGAGTTATTCATGTCTATGTAACCGCAGACCACTCAAAGGAAACAACACGTGCTCTTTTTTTATTTTCAGAGCTATCCTTAATAAGCGATCAACTTAATTTGTGGTCGCTTTTAAGACTTGGAAATACAGTATAAAATCTTTGTTCTGAGATCCTGTTTGTGAAAACAGAAGTTCACTTATTATGCTCATGGAATAAGCTTCAGAACGCCTTTAGACTGTTAGACAGGACACATTTTTGACCCCCTATCTATCTTTGTATCTATCTTTCTATCTTAATCTCAACCAAATCTCATTCACAGTAGTTGGAATGAACAAAGATGTACTGAAAAAAAATAGGACAATGAGACTTTCCTGCTAGAAGAACATCAGATGCTGTGTAAATCTGAATATTTATCATCATCTGATGCCTTTTTTTTTTTTTTTTTTTAATAATGGACTTATTCAGTCTTCATTGTTGCTGAGCAACCAAGGACAAATGTTCACAATCACAGTGTTGGGCCAACACAGGATGCTGTTCAGTATGAAGTCTGCACCACCTGACATGCAAATAATTTTATCTATAGGGCCCAAAGGGCTGTGTACCGCTTTTGTTGATATAATGTTTTCCCTTAATTTTATTTCTCATGTTAGTGCTATTTCTGTTTGCCTTGTTCAATTTTATTGCCTTTTTTGCTTCTATTCTATTCTATTCTATTCTATTTAACCCTTGAAAAAAAAGAATAAAATAAAAAAAACCTGAAAAAATGACAAAAAGAGGAAGGAATAAAAGTATTTGTTTTTTTCAAAGAAAGGAATTTTTAGTTTTGTTAAAAATAATAATTACTCTGTAACTAAAGTTGCTCATTGCCTCTCCCCCCATGTTTTCAAAAGAAATCAAACCAATATTGCATCTGAGAATAGCACAAGAAAACTGATGTTAATCCAGGTTTCAAAGAGTTAAAATATTTCAGTACTCGTTTGTACTTTGTGTGTTTTGCATGGAGGCGGGTTACAACTGCAATTCATTGTAAAATCCTACATTGTGTGATGACAATAGAGCTAAACCTTGAGCCTTTACAATCTGCACAGTGAACATCCAAGTTTTGATTGGGTTAAGAAAAAACTCCTCCAACCTTCAATCATTTATATTAAATGTGTATGCGCTGAGTAGACAGAATTAACAAAAGTAAAATTACACGTGTATTGCCATGCGCTATCATGTGTACTCACAGTTAAGTCATTTGATGAGGCCAAAGCAAGTGCTAAAACCTCTCTTCTTTTGTCTCCCCGCCAGCACTCGTCACACTCAAAATGCTTTAATTAAAATTCCTCAGATGGTTTTACCCGCCAGCAGCTGCTTCCTCTGAAAATACAGTAAGGCTAAGTCAGTGTCTGTAGGCAGCCCTGGAGCGAGGACAACAGTGGCATGCAGTGCGTATAAGAGTCCACTCCACAATTATCTGTACCTGCCTGAGAGACTGACCTTCTCAGCTCCTGGAATAAATGAGGTGGTTGTAGCCTCGACAAGAGGGCAGAGTAACATCGCAGTGTTTGTGTGAAGTGCTGTCCGAGCTCAGCCCCGGGCATCTGTCCTTCTTTGGGCTGCTGAGGAGGAAATGGGCTCCGGCAAGGGTCTTGTCCCAAAGCAGCATGATTGAAACCCTTCTGCATCACACAGGCCCATTAAATCCACAGTCACAAAGCCTGAAGGCCTGGTGCTGGTGATTGGAAGCACTGCCCAACAACTGCACTCTTGATTGATTCTTATAAGAGGCTTATAAATGTTGTATGTTATGCAGCTGGAGGGCAAGAAAAACTCATATTGGGTCAGACTGAGGTGACAATCTCATGAGGTAGTTTACCCTTTTTATGAAATAATTTAGTTTGATATTTTTAGAATAATTCCCCCACTTTCTGTGTTTTTAAACACAAATGTAGCCCTCAAATAGTCATAATAATAACCTGTTTATTTAGATTTTCATCTGAGAAAGGCATTCGGTAAGCAAGATGGTTTTAGTGGAGGTGTAATGTTGTGTTAATGAGGTAGGGGTGTAATAAGGCTCCATGAGGCAGACATGTTTTATGTGCACAGCCTCAGGGGAATGTGAGTGTCTGAGTCCAATATATCAGAGCCTTTTATTTCTTCGTCTCTTTATTATAATGGCCGATGTTGCCATGGTACCCAACCTTGAGAATGTGTGGCAGGCGGCATCTTTTTCAAGCAAATGTTGCAGATTGAATGATGAAAAACACTGCACATGCATATGCATATAATGAAGTGCAAACTGTAATTTTTGTAAGGTTTTGTGCTTTTTAGCGATGATATAGCCAATGTCTAAATACATTTTTGAGCCATTCTAACAACCTGACTATAGGGATTGCAGTGGTGATCTGTCTGAAATATCTCAATGAGTATTAAATGAACTGCCATGAAATTTTATACTGGGACTCATGGTCCCCAGAGGATTAATCTTGCTGAGTTTGGTGATCCTCTGACTTTTTCCTCTGCTGCCACTGTGAGGTTTTTCATTCTAAAAAGTTTTTCTTGACAACTATTTGATGGATTGCGATCACATTTGTAACAGACCTTCATATTCCCTAGAGGATGTATCTGAATGACTGCGGTGATCCCTGACTCCTTGAGCGCCATCAGCAGTTCAAAGTTTTCACTTATTCAGTGAAATATTTCAACATCAGAGGATTAGCCTGATTTTGATGACTTTGGTGATCCTCAGACTTTTCCTGTAGTGCATTTGTGGTTTTGAGTAAAATATCTCAACAGCTTTTGGATGAATTATGGAGTTTGATACCAACCATAGACTGTATATAAAGATGGATGACACCACACCCCACTTTGCTTAAATATGGCTAAAATATCCCTGCTACGACTGCTGCCACCTTGCTCTGGTGACATCACTGAGAGCCGGAGTCTGCGCAGTAGCGTTATCCGCTGTAGGTGAATTCCCGCCAGAACACCCGTCCGACCAATAGCGAGCAGCTCCGTTGAAGGAGAGTGCATGGATTAGCTTTCACAGCTGTCAATCATGGTGGAAAATTCCCTTTTTGTAGAACTAAATTAAAACTGAACTGATTATAAAAACAATCACTCGAACAAACATCAGGGTGATGAGAACTACCTTCAGTGACAGGAACCATCTTTGGAAAATAATTATTTGGCTTGTACTTTGAGTTTTTAGTTTTGCCAATGTCCCATTTACAAACATGAAGGGGCAGGCTTGATGACCTATACTGCAGCCAGAGACCAGGGGGCCACAGAGAGTGAAAAGCTACAGCTTAGAGGAATGCTCATGATGTCCATTTTTATACTGTAGGGCTGGGCAACATGGGCTGAAAACTATATTGTAATATTTTTAGGCTATATCTTAATACACGATATATATCTCAATATTTTTAAAAATCTCCTAAAAAGCAATTAGTTAATGCTGGAACTGGGAGATGGAATCAAACATTACAATTTTTTTTTTTTTCACCAAATTCCCTTTTTGATGTGACAATATTGTAGGAATGACTATTGGTAACTTATGATATGTTACGATATACAATATAATATCTTGATATTGCCCTGCCCTAATATACAGTCTGTGGTACCAACAATAATGCCCTCCTCAATATGAAATGTAATAATTTTGGTGAATTCCTGCCTTTAATCTTACGCCATAAAAAAACAATATGCACCCAATACTTTGGTTTATGACCAAATAGCTGCAAAACTAATGACATTGCCATCAGCCTCAGCTGTGTTTAGTGCTAGTTAGCAAATGTTAGCATGCTAAATTAAGATGGCAAATTTAACACTATACCAGCGTAGTCTTAGGTTCTTTGCACCTTCATGATGAGCATGTCAGTATGCTGACATTAGCATTTAGTTCAGAGCATTGTTGTGGCGAAGTGCAGTCCCATAGGAGTCACAGTGGCTGTTGTCTCAGTCTTGTTTATTATTTAATGCCATAAATCAAACAGTGAGATGAATCAATCATTCTGTGTTTGTCTGCCGTCTACTCAACACGGCATTAAGCTGGTAAGAGATGGCGAGAGATCCTCTCCAGGGACATCGACCAGTCTGAGGCCCGCGACATCAATCAACAACCTCTGACATCAAAGCCATGCTTAATTGTTCATTCAACTTCTGCCTGAGACCGAAAGCCTCAATCAGTGAAATGACATTAGTCCTTTAAAGGGAAGAGCTTGGCAACAGCAGTGTAAAGCTTGCCTTTGACACACCGACATCACAAGTGACACTGTAATCCTGTGTCTCTCTGCAGATGCTGCACAACAAGCACGTGATGGTGCGTGTTGGTGGAGGCTGGGAGACCTTTGAGAGCTACCTGCTGAAACACGACCCGTGCCGCATGCTCCAAATCTCCCGGGTGGAGGGCAAGACGTCCCCCATTGGCAGCAAGTCCCCCAACATTAAGGACCTCGCCCCTGACAGCTACCTGGTGGTGGCAGCCCACTACCGCAGCAAAAAGTGAAATGTGCCAATAATAAACAGACACAGAGGATGACCTCTTGCCATCGTTTACTCCCTGATGGACGTGGCCATTTAACATGCCCTTGCTTTTATACATAATACAGAGACACTACTGCATTCATGGGAAGTCCAATGAAATGGATGTTTGTGAGCATATGAAGCCCTGAGTCACTAGCAGGCCCTTAACAATATGCTTCATTCTTTTTCTGCAGAACTGAAAAATAGGTCAATCATTACAATATAATTAGAAAATAGTCAATATGGCCTACGGTGATTGGCTATATTTGTATGTTAAAACCTTTTTCTGAATGAAATTTAAGTTGTAGTGGAGGTTTCAGGGCCTTTAAGAAGCTAGTCTTTCTTAGCAACCTGGTTTGTGTGATTGTGGAAAGCAAGTAGACGTTTGTCCAGGAAGGCAAAGTACTTATTTACCCCTTTTTATTTTGCCATTTATCTGATATTGATATCTTTACTGCTTTAGAGTACATTTAATACATGCGTGGTTCCACTGACCACACTCAAGTTGCAAATTGAACTTAAACTATGACATTAGAAGAATAAGTGGAAATTTTCCAAAGAAACATAATTTACCAAATCTTTTCATTAGAGGCCAATGTGTAGTATTCTTGTAAAAACTGCCAAATTTACCCAGGAAACAAAACATTTGTCATTAAGTGTTCTGCCGTTTTTGTTTGTTTGTTTTTATTGGGCAAATTCAAATTAAAGAAAGCTTTAGACTGTTTACATGTTGAATAACTACTCTATGAAATGCATTTTTATACATTTATCATTTTAATAATTGTTTATAATATTAGGATAGTGCCTGTGTTATATCATCTGTATTGCAAGAACAAGGACAATCACCAGTACGAGATGCAGTAAACAGAACCTCATTGATTTATGATTAATAGTATAACAGTAGATTAATGTATTTGAGGTTCTGCAATTCTTCAGTTTCTTGTATGTTACTGACCTCTAGAGGTAATGCAATCATTGACACTTTATAATCTCCTGTTTAATTTCTTAAAATGATTAGATTCAGAATATTATCAATCAGTGTATTCATCTGTGCAATTATTACCCAGTAAAAATAATAAGTGGGTTTGTCTTGATCACTTCCTATGCAAACAGGCTTGTACGTGAATTACATTTTTTGTTTTAGATGTACATTTTCAATAAATTTTCCCAACTTTAGTCTTAATAAGTTTCTGCTTTGCCTGTAACATTTGCCTGTAACATTTTCAGCAAAATTGGGTATGTTTCATGACCCGCAGCCCAAAACCTTCAAGAGGAATCTGCTTTGTAAGTAAAACCATTTTAATATATGCAAGATTGAAAAATAATTTTTTTTTTTTACTGGATAAACTGTAGATTTAATGAGTCTATAACTCAACTGCAAAATGATGCAACTGTATCATCTTAACTTAAATATTTCTCTTTGTAAAACTATAATTTTCATGAAATCCACACCAGAATAGCAGAAATGTGATTTATTGTAGCAAATAACATTGGCTAGATTTCCTGTTCTACAAAATGGTGAGAGCACCGGAAGCATTTAAGGATCAAGTGTAAGAAATGCACTCGGTTTAGCAAGTCAAACTACTTCACAACGTACTCTACACACTTCACTTGTTTCTTTTCCTTCATCTTTTTCCTGTTTCTGTTACAGTTGACATGAATCTCTCCCAACCAAGTGTTAGCAAGCATGTTTGCTGTTCACCAAATGTTGACAAACTGTGTGCGAATAGATGTCTAACAAAAGCTTCTGTTTGCAATATGGCAATTCACAGACACATTTCATAGCATTTAAATTAAGCAGGCATCGCATCAGTGTTTAGCATACATTGTAATCAAATGCAACAAACTCAAACAATTGTGCAGAAACAAAACAAAAAAGGGCTTATTTATTAGAGGAGTGATTGGGAAGATGAGTGCAAAGTGCAACAGGCCATGTGCACAAAGTCATTAACAGCTTGTCTTTGTGCGCTCCTTTTCATCGATAGTGGCTGGAGAATGTTTTAGTGTTAAGTGTTCCTGACTGAACTCCCGAATTAGTGTATAAAGTAATGTTGCATCAAGAACAGGCGTGCTTTTCAAACATATTCTGAGCACAATGTTGAAGACACAACACCTTGCATTTAATTCCTCATCAACAAGGGACTTGTATGTGACATGCACTAGTCACGAAAACAGCCGACGGACAGGCAAAGTGCATTACAAGTTCAGTAAATACCAACAAGTTTGCACTGTTTGCACAAGTCTTTATGTTGCCACCAGATACAGCCCTACATAAGGTGAAATGAATATTAACTGTGCTTTTTTTCAAAATTATATACTAATCCTACAATAAGCACACTTACATTTTTGTAAACATAAACTGTTTTACTTGTAAAAATGTGTCATTTGCATAACAGATTTTTGGAGAAGTCATAAAAAAATGTATGTGGTGGATGTGGATTTACGTTAAATATTGATCCTCGACAATGAAAACTGAAAGTAGTGTGGTGAAAAAGCTGAAAAGTGTTGAGGGTGGCTTTGTCTTAATATAATAGCAGAAATACTGCTGGACTTTGTCACCATATTAGTTTAGTGTTATCTAATGTCGGTCACCCTAGGTCTAATCTATTGTCAGATAAAACAAATACAGTAGGACCTGCATTTGCTCACACATTTCCGTGTCATCCCTGACTTGTCCGAAGGTCCGAACTGGCTTGTTTAACTTGGCAGCTAGGGGGCAGGTCCTGCTGTCTTGTCTGTATTCACTTCAGATTGTTTTGCATGTAGCCGTTTGTCTCGTAACATAATAAATTAAAAATCAAAAATTGGACAGCAGTTCAAACATCTTTCAAGTCTTTTTGCCGCATTACTTCATGTTGTTTTGGACTTCAGGTGTTACCATCTTGCTTTTCAGCCCACCTGCCACTAGAGAAAAAAAATGGGAAATCATCAGAGCAGTCTTTAATCTTTGAGACATAGTGCTAATTGATATATCAATATCATATCTATTAACATAGAAGACTAGATGTCATCCAGAAATTGCGGTTTGTATAATATTTTGATGTTATCACTTACTGGGTTTAAGGTAGATAACAGGTTTGGGTTTTTTTTGTTTTGTTTTTTACATTCAACAGCTTTACGTTTCCATTATTTTTTATTTGAAAATATCACCTTGAAGGCATGTGTTCCCCGTGACAAACCATTATGACATTATCAATAAAAAAAAAATGGCTCAAATTTATTATAATATTCCATTCGTTAATATCATTCGGCTTTACTTACAACCAAATCTGTGCTCCCCAAGTCGAATGTTTTATTTTATTATTTATTTTATATTATTTTGTTTCCTCGACATTTCAGTGTCATTTAAGTAAATGAGTCCAACATGCCTTTCTTTTGTTCAAGAAATGTTTCTCAGTCTCAGAAAAATACTAGAGAACATTAATTCAAACTTCTAACACCATCAGATAAGAATCTGTATCTGTATTTATGAGATGCATTTGACCTCATGAATATCATTCATGACCACCCTATTGTTGTAGAAATCACAGTTTAAGAATTAACACAACACAAACCTTCAACCCGCCGCCACCACCACCAGACACAGAGGTGGTCATTGCCTGTTTTTCCATTTCTTCTTGTTTTTTCTTTTTTCTCTCGACCGCCTCTGGATTTTTAACACCCCTGTATGTTGTCTGAAAAAGCGAGGAATATGATTAAGCACCGACAGACAGTTAGCCACATTAAAAAAATGTTTATTTTTTATGTTATGTTAGAAAAAATATATATACAAGGAGTCTTAAACATGCATGTGTTTCAAAATCAATAATTTGGACAAAAACCAGCCAAAGGCATCTTGAATCGCAAATAACAAAAGGGCATTGAACTGCCAAATGAAAGCAATTTGCATAAAGGATGGAGCAACTAACTAAAATGTGATTGTGAGTTAGGGCTCAGTGCTTTCATCTGCAGTGGTGAAAGTGTGAACTGTCAGAAACATTGACAGGTGAAAACAGCCAGACCATGTGGTAGTTATCAGCCAATCCAAAGGATTCACCTGGCCAAGAAAAGATTTCATTCTGGTCTATGTTTACTTACCTGGATACAACTTTAGCATGGCTCTTACGGGTTTGCAAGTGGCTTCTCTGTGTAATAGAAAATCACTCACTACACTGTCATGTGCATCTACCTTGAATAGGGTGTATACTGTATATGTAATAGAAGCCTATAAAGCTATATTTCACCCAGTTGCCAGATTATTAGGTACATCTGGCTAAAACCAATGTAGTCTGAATGACCTTGCAATACATACCATCTCTGTAAAGGTTACAATGTTTCTGTTTTCTTTATCGTTAAGCTTTTTATTTGGAGGCTGTGGTGTGTTTTGCATTTGAATTGTAAAGCATTTAGAAATGTTCTCACCATTCAACAACACTATAAACTACAGCCTACAATAAATACCACCTTCATGATGATATGATTTATTGCAGAGCTGTTTTATGGAATAGCAGGGTGTCTACAGTTACACATGACTTTAACCCTTTGAAATCTGAGCAAATTAACTTGCTTTCTATTTAAGATGATGTGAGCAACTTGATGAGAAATGGCCCACGAATTAGCAAAAATTAGTAAAACGACACAAGAAAATTACTGTAAAATAAGGGGGAAAAGGGAAAATGTAAAGTAGTAACATATACACAAAAAAACCCAACAAGAAAATAACCTCAATAAATTGCCCAAAAAATCTTCTTTTTTGTAACATCATTTAAAATAGATAATTAAGAGAATTGAAGATATAGTTTTCTGGACATTTTTCTCAAATTTTTCATTTCCATGTCACTTTTATTTATTTATTGTTCGTTTGTTCATGGGATATATCTTGCCCCGTCTCTCATTATGTTTTTCCTGTATTTTGAAAGAACAAATTTTCTCAGGTTTCACAGGTTAAAGTGCTTGTGAAAGACATCTATATGCAGCACAAGAAAACTGATGATGGTCCTGGTGTTAAAGGGTTAATGCTATGTTGAAGACATTTCAGAAGAATATCAACCAAATTTAAAAAAACTGATTTTTGGACAACTAATAATCACCTTTTCTAATCCACGCATTACAGGAAGGTAGGCAATAAGAACTATATCATGTTAGAGTGTAATAGGTTAATCTGCAGTTCAGGATTTGTGACATCAGAAAAGAGTGTGACTCATTTTGTAAATTAAATATATCAAAAGGTGGATAATTGAATTTAGATTGTTAATTTAATTATAGAAATGTTCGCAGGAATTTAGATCTCCCACATTCAAATTTGAGACTGTTTAATGACATTTAAGGTCCAGTATTTATGAAGTTAAAATCAAAAAGGTTAAGCCTTTTGAGGACCCCTGGACACATTATTTCTAGCTAGATGCACCTAATAATCCGGATACGAAATGTTTTAAAACAGTCTGGATGTATACATATCTTTTAAATATAAAGCCTCATAACTTAACCTACCTCTTTTTGTCTCTTCTCAGCGGCTTCAGCTAATTGTCGTCTCCTTGTCTCCTGAAGAAAAAAGCAAAGGAAACCTTTAACCACAGCTGTAAGCAGGCAGTCCAGCTGGTAAACTGTGTTGGGCCTGGAGCATACTTGGCACGCCAGTGTTTACAGAGGCTAAACACAGGCAGCGCCTCCTAAACATTACCTAGTAGGGCCTATTGCTGTCCGACAGGTGATTAATCACATTTACGTGACGTTAGGTTCACTTAATTTACGTCAAATCGCATTTCAGGTCGTAACACAAGCGCGACACTGTCACTTATTAAGCGACACAGCTGGTGTTTAAAGTTTTAGCACGTTAACTTACCGGATCTGGAGTGACAACAACGTCGTCCGCTGCTCCACCAAGGCACGGTAAGCACATCCCCATACTGGAGCTGTTATTCCAGGCAGTAAAAGGCAACGTAGAAAAATTAGTTCGCAGTGGTTTAGGCTACTGAGCTACCTAACTAGCAGGCAGGCCAGTTTTAAATTGTTGGGCTGATAGTTAAGGCAACGAAGGCTGCAGCTTCTTCTCCCACCAGCTGGGTCGTCTGTCATAACGTTACCGTTAGCTAACGGCTTCTGTTAGCTCACGGTAACGTTAGCGCTCTAGCTAACAGCTAGCTCAAGCTACCAACCGCTACAAGCGCAGTTCCGTCTCCAAGCCAGCTAATAAATTATTTCTCCTCGCACCTCTTGTTTAATCGTATAGGCATTTGGAAAATATATGTTTTACAGTCAGACGTCAAAGCCAAATATTTATCCGTCTGAGTTTGTTTTGGTCAGAGTTCAACTGCCTGCCAAAATCTGCCAAGGTGTGTTCAATAACGTTACAGTTTTCTGCTAGCACACAAAATATCCTAACATGTTGGCAGGTAAAACACTACAAGACTACTTCTAAGTTTTATGGCTTATTATATATGCAGTGGTTTATTCACCATACTTTTTGTTCAACTTTTCTGCGTTAAAATTTCCTTTAAAGCAATGAAGTTTTAGTCTGTATGTTAGGATTTTGAACATAGCTCAGTGTGACGAGTGCTGGGTGATGGCTGGATGCTACACGCTGGTCCTCTGATAGCTGATCCAACAGCATCACCCTGTGGTGGAGGACAGAACAAATGTAATCACCATGATAACAGTAATGTGGTTGGGATGGAGAACATGGTTTTGTGTAGTTAACTTTAATAACTTGTCTCTCATGAGCAGATTTGCACTTAAGATGCCATTCGTTGCAAAACGTGGATTTGGATCAGTTTAGGTGTCATTTGGTGCAAAAAGTGGATTTTGAGTAGCTTTTTAGTTAAAGCTGTCCTACCACTCAGAGGCCATTATAAACACATTTCTGTGGCAGAAACGTGAAAATGGATTAGAACGATGGCAAAGTACTAATACAAAACTGTGAAAATATTCTGTAACAAGTAAAAATTCTGCATTGAAAATTTTAGAAAAGCAAACCGAGTAAGTATAATCAGGAAAGTATTAAAAGTAAAGTTGCAAAACATCTAAAAAAAAAAAGAAAACACACACACACACAAAAAAAAATATTAGAAAACGACCTAAATGTTTATCAGAAATAAATACCAATTCATTTCCTTTCAATTTTAATTGATTACTTTACTAGGCTGAACATTTAAGCTGTAGCCTACTTGTATAAAGTTTAATTTATCATAAAACATATTTTGATTTTAATGTTGCAATGCAACTAGTAACAAAGAATTCAGACAAACATAGTGAAATAAAACGTGCAATATTTCCCTCTGAAATGAAATGGAGTGGAGTAGAAGTA
Source organism: Plectropomus leopardus (assembly GCF_026936395.1). Taxonomy (NCBI): domain Eukaryota; kingdom Metazoa; phylum Chordata; class Actinopteri; order Perciformes; family Serranidae; genus Plectropomus; species Plectropomus leopardus. The sequence goes on along the minus strand of NC_142182.1, from coordinate 31,388,859 downwards.
TAAACTGGCTTGAAAAGAATAGACACAGGTAAAGTACAAGTACTTAAAATCTGTACCTAAGAGCAATATTTTAGTAAATGTGCTTACATTCCACCACTGGTTAGATTGAAATTCAGTCATGACCATCACATTAAATACAAAGAGGATCAGATGATACCTAGTTAAAAAGATTTCTATTGATACAATATTGTGATAGATTAAAGGTAAGTGGGACATAACAAGAAAAGTCAATGTGGGACTTTGGTCCCATAACAGTACAACTCAAAATAACCTTAACCCTATAAAATAACCTATCTAAATATCACTATTGGAATCACATTGTAGCAGATTTTGATGACATCAGTGTTTTATGCATGGATTTTTATTTTTATTTTTCTGACATAAGCATTCAACCCACATAATGTGTTCAAGGACTGGTGGAAATTTGAAAATCCAATGATCATTTCTGTTTTTACAGTTTCTGGCTATGATGAATGGTGTGATTTTGGCTATTTTTAAAGAAAACATGTGGGAAGGTATGTTTTATTTAAAAATCGGCATTTAAGTAAATACAAAATTCAGCTTTTCAAAGTTGTGTGCCCTTCCTCTAAGCCAAAATAAAAAGCACAAGTCCCCTTCAATCCTTAAAAATAATATTTGACATGCCTCCCCCTTTTTCCACCACATCCTCTCATAAATAACAAACAGTCCCTTATGCTTTGAATTATGCCCATCAGGAGATCAGCTCTCCTCTCTGGATATAATTTGTTGTCGGTCACGTACTTTAGGCTAATGACAGAGCGCCATGTGAAGTGAGTGATTCTCCACACAGCATTTTCGTCCAATCAATACTCTACAATCAATAGACCTGAGAGTTTTAATGTTGTACCCCCCGCTTCAGCCCGACAACACTTTAAACTCCACCCATCCATCTTCGCTGCACTGCCCAGGCTACTTCACAGCTCAATGTGCTGCACAGTGAGAATGGCAGGATCATGAGATTACACAGCTTCTTGTAGATGTAGTAGTTGTCACCCAACAACATATTGATGGGGGATTTGTACTGAGGGTGCAAGTACATACAATGGAAGTAAAGGTGTCACAGGTCCTTGGCAGCTCCTCAGGTAGGTTTAACTCAATTCTGAAGGAGGCACACTGAGTTAAGGCATGACAGTAAAATTGCAGCAAGCTAAATTTAAACAATTAGTAGTCACTGAATGTTGAATTTGATCTGATATCTGGGTATAAAGTACTATCTCATTTACCCTCCTAGGTTTGTTTAAGTGTTTCTTATTAAGTGAAATACTTTTTGTCAGTTGTCTATTATAATCCTTTATTATACTTTTGCTGCTACATGTGTAAGTGACGAGAGCAGAAGAGTTGAGTATACAGTATGATAATCTACTTGATGACAACTGATCCTTTAGGATTGATTAATTCATGAGGTGTCACATGGGTGCCTCCTTCATGTCATTTTCCATGAATGAGAAATAGATTAATTGAAGTACAAATTACACACGGCGCTTCATGTTTGTTTTTGGTGTGTGGCGTTCATTTTGTCACTAAAATGTCAGGAAAGCAAATCTTGTGCTGAAACATGTGCAGTCAGTCACAGACTGAGGAAATGAGAGCGTGACTGTTTTCTAGGGAAATCCAGCAAACATGTCCGGCGTCTTTCAGTTTAATGAGCTATCTAATGCATGAATGCTGTTGCTTTTATTAGCTGTTCTAAATCATCACTGCCTCGGGTCAAGATGAAAATGCAACAAAAAAATGTGGTTAATGCCCTGTTAGCTAATAGGACAATGTTTTCATCTGTGTTGAGCCATGTGGATAATGTTCAGTGGTGTGCAGAGACTTTGAGAGGGGCAAATTGTGACGTGGCGGCCCTGCTGGAAGCTGGGTCAAGTGTTGTTAACCACAGAATAAATCATCAAGCGTTTGAAACTGGTTTAGATCCTTCTCTTTGTGCCCCCTCGCCCCATGTTTTTGGGTCACTCCTCACTAATGACCAGTGTCTAAAGCAGAGATGTCACTTAGACACTAAATTGTAGAGAGCTTTTTTATTTTATTTTATTCTATTTTTTGCGCCCTTGATACAATTGCGTGCCCCCTCACTAGCCCTCCCTGGCTAAAATAATTAGTGGCCAGCATTACTGTCTCTAAGAGACTTTAGCATGTCTGTTTTTAAAATGACACAAAGGTAGTGGTAAATCTAGTAATCCCAAGGCATCTATTGGTACCAACCATGCGTGGCTTGTCAGAAAGGAGACTAAAAATGCTCCAGATTTCAGCTTTATTTTGGTGAAGGAACAACTTAAAAGCCCATTTTCGAAGGGGTCCCTCGAGCTCTTACTTTAAGATATCTAAAAGAAAATAGCTTGTATGGACACCCACAAATCTCTCCTGAACTTGAAGGCATTTTACCAGTAATTGTTTTGCTTTTTTCAATCAATATACTCCTTCAAGTTACAGGTATATATTTGTGTTTTTAAGAAAAAAGGCAGCCTATTTGAAGAGCAATTAAACCCCAAACACATTTGTATATACAGGTACATAACACATTGAAACAGGACTGTTGTGGAACTCAAAATGTCAACTCCACTGGGTATTAGTCTATTCTTATCAGATAATTAGCAACATTAACTGTAAAAAAAAAAAAAAAAAAAAAAAAAAGAGTATATCAGTATGTGATTACATTAAAGCCCAAGTGATATATCGGTCAGCCAATATTATCGGATGATATCAGCCCATTACAGATATATTGGTATCAGCTTATATGTTGTCTAATATACACGACATGTAAAGTTTATTTTTAATAAATTAAGTTTATTTTTTTGCCTTTCCTTATGATATCTTTGTTACTAGTAGTTGATAACCATATCTGATGGATAATTGCATTGCATAATTGCACATAGCATCAGTTGATACATGAACATCGGCATTTTTTTACTCCTCAATATAGGCGTCGGCCCCAAAATAATCTAGTATCGGTCGGGCTCTAATCAACATTCCTAAAATTCAGTTACTGCTTTTGGTTTTGCTTTGCCACCCCAAGATTTTCAGTAGCCACCCCTATGAAAAAAATTTGGGGGCACCACTGATTTTTCTGCTTTCTCGTTATTTATTGATCTAATGGAGGGGAAATGGCAACATATGAGGTTGTGTATTACTTCTTTAGGAAACAATATTTACTTCATTTTCTAGCTGCAGAAGATACACTCTTACAGCTTTAATAAGTCACTACAAGCTTCACTTTTCTGTAAGTGACAATAATTGTCTCTGTTGGCGTTTGGGTACTTGACAGGGTCAGAACAATAGTGTTGTAAAAAATGTCAATTTATTGGTACATATCAACTAAATGTTTGAAATTGTGTCATATATACTATATACCACATTATACAGTTAAAGAAATATTCTTAGTTGCTCTGCTGTTCTCTGCAAGAAAATAAAAATGTTCAATTTCATGGACTACAGATGAAAATTAGCCAGATTTTACATTTATAGAAATATTGATTAATGTGTGTTGTCCTTGTAAAAAAAAATAAATTAAATGTTATAATCTTGTTGTATTTATCTTCTCATAAAAATTTTAAATTATGCCCCCAATGCCAATTTTTCCCTGTGGTATGAAACATGAAATCAATTATTGATATTTTTCAAGCTTTTGTATTGAACACTATGGTAGTATCTGCTGAAGGTCATGAGCCTGTTTTTGGATCATAATTTCTTGCGTGCTGTTTTACAATGATAGTCAGTGTTTAACATTCTGTCTGAAGGCTGTAATGTTTGCTTCTTAATGCAGTTTGGCATATCTCAACTTTTTTTTTCCACCTGGACATTTTGACCATAACATTTTGTCTGCACATGTTGGACTAAAGGAGACAGGAGTGTTATGATTTCACTGAGACATTTATGTGGCTTTAAGTGATCACTGCTGACTAATGTAAGCTGTTTAAGTAATGTAGGACACACACAGCAGGTTGGAGTAGCCATCATGTAATGGAAATACTGCAGTATAAATGCCCTCCAGACTGCACATACACCCTCTTTAGCCTTATATGTATTAAGAAGATAAACACTGAAGACCCTTTTATTCAATTAACAAGTTGCTGCAGAAGACGTCCACCTGACTGCACTCAAGCTAAATACATTTTCTCTTTCAGCTGTCGACATTAACATATTGTAAAGTGTTTATGCACATACATTGATTTTATTATTTGGTTTCCTATCAGAGGCCCAATATGTGTTTGTGGCACTTTTTGCAAAATAGCAGTTTAGTCATGGTAATAGTCTTTGCCAGACAGTCTGGCTGTGGTGCTCATTGTTGGATAGATCATACCTGCATGGTTAATGGATGGAGTCACACTTTCCTCAGAATCTCATCATACATTCACAATTACTTGAGAGAGGAAATAAGTGACCCAGGGCTCTGAAATGTATTTGTTTAAATAAATAATCAATGTGCCAGGAAGCAGGAAGTACCTGCTCATCAATCGATCTACCTAGTGTCTCCATAATTTTGAAATCCTCAGGACAGTGTATTACTGCACTTAGACTACACAGCTGTAATGGACAAAGCACTTTTCAAGGAAAGTCCTTTTTTTTTCTGACCGCCATCGAGAGCTCTAGTAACCCGGACGCAAAAGTTTAGAGGTCAGTGTTATTTATTTGACACTGATGTGCAGTAATCTCTTAAAACAATACTTCACTCATAAAATGACCATTTGTTTATTGGTTAGTCACGCTGTGTTACCTTGAGTTTGTGCTTCTATGGGAAACGGCAAACATATTTATTGATTGCTTAGGGACAATGTAAAACAGCAAAACCATATATTAAAACATCTGTTGACAAACTCTCACACATGCAGTATAATTTATGCCCTTATTTATCTAGTCATATATCAGTACTTCCCAAACGCATGTATTTTTGCAAAAAAAACCAAAACAAAACCTTTGTATTGGACTCTGGCTTTGGAGATTCAAGTTACTTTTATTCATATTGAAAAAAAAAACAAATCACAGGAGTTGAACCAAAGGGCTCTCCTGTCGAGGCAGATGGATTAAGGTCTGACTCAACACAGGTTTACATAAGTAAAGTAAACTGTTGCAGAAAGGGCAGTGGTACATAATGTAATACAATAATACAATAAAACAATAATAAAGAGAGAGAAAGCAGGATTCAAATTAAAAAAGCTAATATAACTGGCATGATAAAAACAAGAGCAAAGCGAGGAAAAAAAAGAGGACATTAAAAAGTAAGCCTAAGGCTGAACTGAAAGCAAGTAAAAGATGTGCTTCTTAATTAATGTAAAATTGTCAGAAGTGGAACAGAGAGCAGAGAAGTTTCACTTTCAGTTCAGTTTTAAGAAGTAAGGTATAAGGGACAATGCATGTGTCTGGAAAGTACTGGATGAATAATACTTTTATTATGCTACACGATTTGTGTAAAATTTTGTGATTTTGGATGTGCGTCTTCTGCTGTTAATCCTGTTCTCCCAATCAATCAATAAATCAATATGTTGTTGCGGGCAGGTATGCATATAGAGATACTGTACAGTACATGTATTTATATGTGTGAGTGTATGTATATGTGTGTGTGTGTGTGTGTGTGTGTGTGTATATTTTACATGTAAATATTTTCCTTCTGCCTACACTTCTAGGCGAGTGCCCTCCATGTTCTAACTGGGTGTGTTGTTGGTTAAGCTGTATATATATATATATATATATATATATATATATATAATCAATATGTTTACCATTTTCTGTGGAGGCGTGCAAGAAAAGATTTCTTCACGAATTCAAGTTCACACAGCATGACTAGCTGATGCACAAATGGTCATTTGGTGGGTAAAGTATTCCTTTAATAGTGAAGTAAAGCTCCACAGGGTTGCTGAGAAACTGCACATATTCAGTGAACATGCACTGAACTGGTTAAACTCTTCTCTGCAGTCACTCAAACATATTGCTGTATTTTCAGCTTTATTACAACACCCTCCATTCTTGCAGGATCGCATTACACAGCCCTCTGGTAACAAGAGCTGTTGTCACAAACTCCTGCATTCAAAATTCAGCATTTCAATAATATACAGTCTGGCAGCCATGTGTTGTATTGTTGTGGATTCCTTTGAGAAGAAATGCTGAGGGGGGATGTTGCTGTTGAACCTGTGGAGAATCATTTCTGAGATGTAAAGTACCTCTGACTGTTGGTGAGTCATGCTGTTTGGACTGAGTGCCGCCCCGCGGCCCTTCCTGTTGGTCTTAATGAAGCTGAATGCACACATGAGGGAGGGAGCACACATCAGTACACACTGGATGAAAACCTCAGACTGTCGATGTTATTTTTCAATTGTAAACAAATTAAAATGCATTATTGTATGCTAACGCGGTTAACCAAGGCAGTGACCTGTTTAGGATCCAGAATGGTAGCCTCGTCATTATGTAATAAAGCAATTACTGCAACGTAATGGCTGAGTGGATATATGCAAAAACAGCAAATATTCATTTATAACATGCATCAAGCCATTTTTCTTCTCATCATGTGGACATTCCCCTTCTAAACATCTACACTGATAGAGAAGCATTTAGCATATAATAATGTGTTGGTTGACTGTTTGCTGTTTATGAAGATGAGCAGAAAAAAAATAATGACTATGCCAATTTTCATCATTTAACTTGTAGCAGTTTAATTTAGTATTGTGTATCTGAATAATCGGAACTTGTTATTTACCTACACATTTCTGTCACTTTAACTGGTTGTAATAAAAAAAAAAATCTAACTTAATCATATGAGCTACAGTTGCTTTTAGAAAGCCAGAGGTCTTATTGTTCCCCATTAGTATCAGGTATCAGAGGGTTAAAAATGTATGAGTGCAGTAACACAAGCACTAAGCTGGGAGCTGAAGCACTGTGATCACCTGCAAATTACTGCTCTAAACATACAAGCTATCATGCTTTTCCTCTGATAATAACTAAAGAAACCTGTATCATGGTTTGAGTATGTGACAGGATGCCCTTCAAGATAAAAGCACCAATAAATATACTTTCATAACATGATGTTAGTGTAGTGTGGAATCACACCTTGATCACACACTGTGCGTGCGTGTGTGTGTGTGTGCGTGCGTGCGTGCGTGCGTGTGTGTGTGTGTGTGTGTGTGTGCGCGCGCGCGCGCGCGTGTGTGTTTTGCAGGATCATGTCTTCAGGACAACTGTATGCTCCTGCCCCTGCTGGAGAGTCAGGCTTCCAGCTCCTCAGGGGCCTACAGGCATGCTCCTATCAATCCCGCCGTCAGCCACTCAGCGTCCTGGAGCTCCTCGCTGGCCAACAGTTTCCTCTCTGGGGACACAGAGACGGACAGCGACCAGCTCTCCGGTGAGTTTGCCAGTGGCACTTGTGAAAAGAGCTTTTTAAATACATTACATCCATCTGAGATCCGCCCCTACTTGTTTGGCATATTGCTGGACATCTAATATGTGCATAAAGTATGAGGCTGATACTGAGAATTTAAACGAATTCCTTAATGAATATGGACCATGCTGACTCTGCCATTAATCCATTAGTCAATTAGTTTAATTAAATTGGCAAAGGTTTTGACCATTGATTTATCATGAAAGTTCTCTATCAAGCAAAAACACCAAATATTCTGCCAATCCAGCTTCTCAGATGTGAGGATCTACTGCTTTTCTCTCTTCTGTTCCACTGTAAAATAAAGTGATACTTTACTGTTAAATCAAAAGTATATACCTCTCCTTTTGCAGAAAATAGTTAAAACATGGCCATGTATAAGCCTCAAGATGCTTGTTTTGTCTGACAAAATGTATAAAATGCAAAGATATTTAAAGGGAAAGTTTGCCCCCAAATGAATAATACATATTTTCCTCAGACCTATAAATTTTTTTGGCATGAGTTGCCAGTGTTGAAGAACCTTCTTTCAAATATTTCAGATATTTTCATACATTTGAAAAACTCAACAGCAATGTCCCTTTCCAGATCATGACCCGGTTACTCAAGATAATTCACATTTTGTTGTGAGCAGTTTCATGTAGGAACTATTTTCTTTCACTACAGAACTACACCCACCAACCTTCTCATGAATGAGAGAGTTGTGCTGTTGACACTGTGAGATATAAACAATAATGATGTCCTCCTCACCAGAGCTGTAACATCAGCTATCTCAGTGGTGCTAAGTGAGCTAGCACTAGGTGCATACAAGAGAAAACAGACATCTCTATGGCTGATTTCTCCAACACTCATCAACTCACACCAAAACAATCTAGATTGATAAATTGCACTACAGATAAGAGGAAAAAAATCAGTATTTTTGATATGGGGGGTGAACTGCCCCTTTAAATATCGTTTGGGTTTTAGACATCTTGTCAGACAAAACAAGACATTTAAAGACTTAAATGTGGACTGTGGGAAGATGTGATGGTCATTATTGAACTATTTTCTGTAGTTCTATGGACTAATTGATTAATCAATTAATTAAAAACATAATTAACATAATGATTAAAAATGGCAATATTACATTGCAGATGAGAGCCTCAGTTAAACTGTGTGCTCTCAACTCGTAGATCAACTTCATCAGCAGATCTGCGAGGCCTCAGAGCAAAACATCAGCAGTGATTTAGTTGAGTGTGTTTTCATAAGAGGTCTTTGTCATTGAGGAGCCTCTTGAGCAAGTGGAGACATCTTTGCTTCTTTGAGCTGTGTGCAAACACAGAGCATTTTAATGCAATAAATGTTTAGAATAGGTAAGAGACAGCTTTGAATGTGATTAAATATTTCTCTTTTCTTTGACTAGAATATTTGATTGCTAATTTCTTTTGTTATTTTAAAGTAGGCTATAACCATTTTGAACAAACTGCAGTTTCTTATTCATTGTTGAATAGTTTAATTTAAAAAAAAAAGGTTTGCTTCCTAAAATGGAATGCATCTTGCAGCACTGATTTGGCGGATTTTATATGTTTTAACTAAAATAATTGTTTGGCTTTTGATGTAAGGAAGATGCAAAAGCAAAACATTTTGTTGTGAGTCTGCAGGGCCTGAATTTTGTCAAAAGTTGTTCATGGCTGCATATTTCCGCGCATAAGCTGAATATTCAATGATGTTTTGAGTTGTACTGACGGCTCAGTCAGTCACCTTTTTAGCCACAAGGTGGCAGTGTTTTATTTATGCAAAAACCTTGTCTCCTCTGCAGCGCTATCATCTGACCTACATCTCTGAACTAACAGGCAGGAATGAGAGAGAGAAAATTTTAAATGGGACTGGCCTTATAAGAGCTGGTTACTTATTTATTCATCAGCACAATGCAAGAAATGCATTTGCAACCCAACTCAATGACATGTTATAGGGGTTGGCGCTCACAGCTTTGCCATCAGTCCTCAATAAACCCCAGAACAGTGGGAGAAGGAGAGGCGTGCTGAGCCGCAAGAAAGCAGATGGTATTTGCATCTATGACAGATGCCAGACTACTCCCCAGAATACCAGCACAGATAGACATTGACAAACAAAATTAGAGACGCAGACTGAACTGCAACCTGTGTTATTGTGACACTGTGAAGACCGACCAGATCACAGCCTCTCCAGTGTCTGCTCAAATAGCAACATGAACAACATAGGACGTAACTCTCAGGAGATCCTGATTGGAGGTTCTGCTGTTCATTCTCTGTGTGGTTGGCATTGAGATCAGTGCTGTGACCTTGGAGATTAACCACGATTAGATCTCTGTTTGGTCAGAATATTGTGCAATTGACAACCTAAGGCGAAGTGATAAGGAGGCAGTATTGTATCTTTTGATTGCTTATTCTCACCACTATGTAAATGCCACATAATTTGACTGTATGGTTAATAATGAAATGCTTCCTATTCTGTTTTTCCATGGCACATATAAATGTTAAATTCCACCAAAATCATCAGTCAGGTGATAAGAGGGGCACATCTGAGCATTAAAGTTAACATCTATATATACATCTATATATATACATCAATAAAATAAATAAACCATGAATTCAATTAGACAAATAAAAACAAGGTGATGAGAGAGAAAGGTGGTAGGTATATGAGTGCTATGCTGGGAAATATCTTATTTTGTAGTATAATAATCATATAATAAACATTATTTATATAGCACTTTTATTGACAAGGTTACAAAGTGTTTTTTTTAGAAAGGCACAGCAGTTGAAAACCAAAACAACAAAAAAATAAAATACAGAGTGATCGTAAAAACATAAAAACACTGGTGGATAGTATATTTTTTTTAAAAAGTAGAATAAAATGGCCAAGGAGGGATGATAAATCCAAGCAATATTTTTTGTATTCATAAATGCTTTTCTATAAAAGCAAGCTTTTAAAAAAGGCATATAAAAATACTAATTATGTCACTTGTCTGATCTTTAATAGGCGACCGTTTTAGTCAGGGGGCTCTAACAGCAATGGCACAGTAACCAAGATTCAAAGATTAACAAAACTTTAATGTCCCTCAGGGGGGCATTTGCTCTACAGACAGTATTCCCACACAAGTACAAACATTGCAATATATACTACGCAGCATATGATCGATATCTCCTCCACTGACACTGTGAATAATGGAGAAAGGAGACACAATGACATGACATCTGGGGTTATATTTTATTTTAAAAAACCAATAGCAGATGGAACAAATGACAATCTATGTCTATTAATGCTACCTTTGAAGAGACTAAACCTCCTCACTGATGGAGGCATCTGGAACTCAGCACGTAAAGGATGTTGAGACTCACTTCATAGAGGAGTTGAAGGTCTTTAAGGGTAGCCCTGTGATCTTACAGCATAGCTTGACAAGTTTTGACTACTTTGCCGGTCGCTATTTGTGCAACTGCATTCAGAGGAACAACCAGCAGAGCTGCATCCACTAATCTAAGAGAACACCCAGGCATGCATTGGGTCAATAAATCCTTGATTTAATCTGAAGCAAAAGGAGCAAAAAGTATGTTTTTAATTATACTAAATACACTGTATTCTGTATATTGTGTACATTCCATTATTCCAAACCTATAACCAAATACATTTTTTCATTATTTTAGCCATTTGTGCAATAAAGCCAGCATAACAAAGTTACCAGTTTTAACATCATGGTGTCAAACTATACTGCAGCCATTTGTAACACATAGTGGTTGTTGTCTGAGAGGGATCCCCCCCACCACCACAGCAGCAGCAGTGTGTCAGCACAGCTCAGCTGTAGTAGTAAGCTAAAGTATTGATCGTTTAGAGTTTTTCTCATAGCCTCACAGTCTTTAATGCGTGCCAAAGCAAATGGTTCAGCCATGAAAAAGTCAAATGGTCCATATCAGCTTTATTGATGTTTTGGTCTATTTTATTTGCTTAAAGTTAACAACCCTAGATATGGTATTTGTGTTTTATATTGAGGTTTACATGATGTCCAGCGAGTTTAGACAAGCTAATGGCTTTTGTGAAGCCCCTTTATTATTTTATTTATTTTTCTCTCTCTTTTTTTGGCAATAATGCACATCAAAAAATTATTTCTTTTTACAGCAATGCATATCTAAAAAGGTAATTTTTAGAATGAAAATTTTATTTATTTATTTTACAATGTTGTATATCTAAAATGCATTTATTTTGAATTAAAATTAATAAATTTACAGAAATTCATATCTAAAAAAAGGCTACTTTGCTACTTTTGGCATTGCTTTTGTTTGTTTGGTTTTTTTTTGTTTTTTTTTTTTTTAACAATAATGCTTATCTAAAAATGCCTTTTTTTCTGTAAGAATGGCTCACCAAATGATGAAGTTCAAGGCACAAATCTAAAATCCAAAGGGGCTTGCAGTGGCTGAAACGTAAAAGTATTTCATACACTTCTTTTTTTTCTGACTGCGTTATATTTTAGTTAACACTATAGTCTAACTGTATTTCCCGCTACCTGAGAGTTATGTGCTGGTATAGGTTACAAGCTTTCAGCACGAGGTAAAAAAGGATGACTGATGACCGAATCAATACATGTCCTTGTCGGTCCATTTGAGATGTGCTGCCCCTAGTAATTTCCCGCAGCTTATTTGGAGTCAGTAAATCAGGACGGAGGGGGGACGTGTCCATCTCAGGACCTCCCCTACTGCCCGTCACCATGACAACAGCCGTGGATGGTGGTAGGGGAGTGGAGGGGAGAAGGGTGGGGGGAGCATGCGGAGCTTAGACAGGTGTTGCTGGGGTTTGCGCATCGGCCGTGAGATGGTTTGGCAGGATGGGAGCTGCGAGGAGAACACCTACGCTACCCTGCCATAGTTTCCCATGTTTTCTGCAAATTTGTTTCTCGTAATACGGAATTCAATTAACGCTGGAAACCAACTGATCGTCGCAATGGTGCACCACTCGGGCTCCATCCAGTCCTTCAAGCAGCAGAAAGGTTGGTCGCTAATGTGATCGTTTCGCGTCCGCCGGTGGTTAATTTCTGAGCTGAGTGTGATGTATGGTGACTTTTCTTCGCTAGTTAAATAGTTTGTGGTGTTAAATGGCACTCGGAGGTGACGGGCTCTGTACTTGGTGTAAGTGTGACGCAGAGTTGGAGGTCTTGCAGCCTCCTCCTCCTGGGATGAAGCCTGTTTATGAACCTGTGCGCTCTTTTATTTTATCCACTAGTTTCTGACTCTATTACCCAAGTCATTACTTCTTTAGGCACAGATCCAATTAAAGCAAACATTAATAAGTAGCACCATAAATATGACAACATTCATCAGAAATTGTTTTTATTGTTTAATTGATGTTTGTTAGAAACAGTGGATGGTTGCAGTTAATGCTGCATTCAGACAAGACATGACCTTTCTTAACAAACAATGCGCATCCTGATAAGGCGTTTTTAGTGTGAACTTGCAGCGACTTGAGCTGCACTCACAGTATTGTCCATATGCATCAGCTGACAGGAATCTGCTTAAACATTAACAGCAGTGGAAGTAGGCTGGTATAAGCAGTGTAGCAGAGATGTAATGCCTCGAAAATTTCTCGGTTTGGTTCTTTTCTACACAGCAAAAAAATGATTACATTGAAAATGAAGAATTTCCTTGATTTTTAACATTTTTAACTTATGAAAAAATGGCATCATAGAGTATGAGCATTTGACTTTGAACAAAGATGGAGCTTATTCCTGAGTTGACCGATCTTCTGAGGTGTCCTCTTAGCAGCATGAAAAACAAAAATAGCTGAATGTAATTTTTGTTTTTTAGAATCAATTCTGTTTCTGAAATGCCAGAGAAATTTCCTTCATTTCCAAATTTTAAATGTTAAACATCATTATTTGGGCTTTTTTAGAAAACATTTTTTTTGACAAAGTGGGAATTATGTTCTGGCTGAAACTGGCTTCTGACAGAAAAGTACAATAGGGCTCAAATACATCATTAAGCCTGCAGTACAGAATAGGGTGTAACCCAGCTGGTAGCTGATGTTAGTATGACATCATCATGGCGCCGACAGATGTTTGACTCTTACATTTGACAGACATTAAATTTTAGTTGAAGTGAAAATTGGGTTGAGAGTATTTTAAATGTCTAATGATGTTTGTATTTCACATTGTCAGGACTTCAACATTATGACCTTTCGCTGACATTGTGTTCTTTACAACTCATGAGGCGTTTGGGTTTTGGTTATTTAGCAACACAACTGAAAACCAACAAAAACAAATGTCATCTGTTATCTGTCTTCAATATTGAATTAAGGTTTGCATCAGATTTTATCCTAACATTTAATTTTGGTCACCTTAAGTCACAACCTACACTCAACTAAGATTGGTCTTGCCTCTGAGCGGAGAATGGAGGTAGTAACAGCCCCGAAAAGAGCCGAAAAGGTGAAAAGGCATGACCATGGGCAGCACGGGTGTGACGCTTTGACGATGTGTTCATGTGTGTGACCCTAAATGTCTGCAAACTGGGAAAACAACAAGATTCAGGAGCTCTGTACCCTCTGAGCAGAGGATGAAATCAGCCGACGCTGTTGCATGTCACGCCAGTCACGCCTGATTTGATTTTGCGATGCCGGCCTGCTGTCTGTAATCACACACTGGAGCTGTTGTTTGTTTCAATACAAAATACAAAAGAGGCATAAAGAAGGGACTTCAAAGCGGCCCTGTTGCGCAGTCTCTGTGTAAAAAGGCTTATGTTTCAAACTATTTAATCTGTAGTATTATATTTTTTCAATGTAATATGACAACAAATCATTGGGTTTTGTAATGTGTACTGAATTGAAAGCCTTGTACTAAATAGTCCAATACAAATATGTGTTTTGTTGCACCCCGAATGAGAAGTGATTACAGCATATTGTGCATGTGCCTCGAGGAAACTGTTCCATGCAAACTGCTCAGCAGCATGTGGACTAGTTTGTGCTAAGGTGAAGTAGCTCACCAAAAATAGCTGCACTCAAGCTTTGACAGTAATGAAAAAATGATTTAAGGCTGTTAAAAGTTCCTGTCGTTCAGTCAGCATCTCCACTAGGCATATTATTGATAAAGCAATATGAGACGTCAGACTCCAGCTCATGTTGGTGTCCATCTGGCAATTTGGTAATAACTCAGATCATGTAACAACCTGTACAACGAAACACAGACAATTTGTCGCCACACAAATTTATCTTAAATCTATAAATACATACCCATCAAGTCATCAATTGGTGTCTTCCAGTCAAGCTTGTTAATCCTACTGCGCCAGTATGGATTGTTGACCCTAAGTGGGGCTCTTTAGAAAACACTCGTGATTGTTTAATGCTTTGTGTTAGTTATTCATGTACTGGCTGTCTGCATTTTGAAAAATGTTGCAGGAACTTCTTGTTTTCATGCTGACACATGCAGGCTGATAAACGAGGAGCGACGACCTCTTTTTGTTGATGTACCTGGCTGAGGAGGATGAAAGGGTCTCTCCCCTGGCTTCTGATGAGAGGATGCTGAGCCAAGCAGTCAGAAATCTCATGAGTGAGGGATGCCCTGCTGAAGGGGGTGTTAGCTTATCTGTAGCTCATGTCCCTTTGCTGGCTTTGAGTGTAAAAAGAAACCGTAGGAGTTAAACATAAATAAGTTGGGAGAGCAGTTTATATACATATATACAATACCTTTCTTTTTTCTATTACCACAACCTATGCACAACATGGGCTGAACCACATGAATCCTTAAAGTTTTCTTTGGAGTTTTTTATGATAATCTAAACTAGGAATGTGCGCAATTAATCAACTGTTACCATTTTGCTTCTCTCGCAAGTCAGCAAATTTAAATTTTGACTGTTTTCTGAGTTTTTGTTTTTTTTTTTTTAAAGATGAGTCAACTACTCAAAATTTAAATCTCTGTTTAAACGACAGTGAAATTAGTCACTGGATACATCACCCATTCGAACCGATTCTTTTTTTAAAATTATGTTTTTAATATTGTTGAATTGTAAGAATTGTGTTAATGCAGTAATTATTTTTTACTTTATAGCTAACTTGGTAACATTATATATGACAGAGTGAGCCACTTCCTGGATTCAGTCCAGCCAACAGGAAATGCATAGCACAACATGATATCAGATTTATGTAAAAATCTGACTACAGCCCTGAGGGCCCACTCAATATTTCAGTGACTGCTAAGTGCACCATTACACTGTAGGCAAAGGGGTGGATGTTGGCTCACAGGAGACCTGCTAAAGCAAAATTCAGAAATTATATTGCAGTTCCTCAAATACAATCAGTAACACCCTGGAGAGCATAGAAAGGCTTGAGCTGAATGTGTCTTTGTGTTTCTGTACATGGGAGGTGAAAAGCATTCTTAGCGTTGCTGGAATCAAGACGTTTATTACTTTATTGGTAGTCAATAAAATCTGGAAATTGATTCTAAATCAACTGGAAACCAATATAAGGTCTTTTACATTGGAGTTAAATCACTCTCCAGGTTTCCCTTAAAAGGCTCTCTGCTGAGCTGCAGGTGAGAAAACATGTTTGGTTGAAGACAGAACACAGAGGGTTAGAAAAGGGTCTGATTATGCAAGTAAACACAAGGTGAGGGTGCAAATTGCTTTTTTCCTCCTACCTTGAAAGAAAAAGAAACGCTCATCTGGTAGAAACTAGAACACACAGCTCCATTTGGATGTCATTTTGAAAATGACTCACAGCCATCTGATATTACTTTCCAGCATTTGAGTTTCAAATGTTCTTTGGCAGAATAATTATAAACTTACAGACTCACTGAACACTCCATAACTGCCAGGGAGTATTTGCTTTAAGCAGAGCGAGATCTAAATGCAACCTGGCTCTTTAGTTGAGCACTTAAATCTTTAGCAAAGCTCTGCTCATGCTTTGACATGTATTATTCTAGAGCTGCGATTAGATGATAAATCAGTTTAAAATGTCAAACACTTGAAGGTTTCAGGTTCCCAAATGTGGGACTTATACAGCAACATGTCAAATATTTTAGGAGGTTTTAACTTTTGAATGAACAAAACAAGACATTTAATGGCATCATGTTATGTTTTGAGATATTGTGATGGCGTTTCTGCCTGTTTTCTGTTTTTTTGCAGATTGATTGATGACAATAATCATTAGTTGCACTGTCAAATAGTATTAACTGTACTAGACACCATCTTCTGTAATACTACTATAGCTTCTTAAGAATCAATATTGCATATCAAGCAAGTTCCTTCACTTCTTCCTCATGCAAACAGTTTATGGAATAGTGGTGTATTTCCCCTTTTTTCCCAAGAGAAGTGTTTGTTTGTTTATGTGTGTGTGTGTGTGTGTGTGTGTGTGTGTGTGTGTGTGTGTGTGTGTGTGTGTGTGTGTTTGTTTGTGATGGGGGGGGTTAGGCTTGAGCCCTTTTTTCACAGAGATCCCAAAATAATGCCGCAACGAAGTCCCTCCATTAAACCAGCTTTGCTCTTTTTACATAGCACCGAACAATGGCGGCATGACGGCACCCCGCAGTGTGTTTTTCAACTGCATGTGGGTGTCATGCCAAAAAGTGATCATCTGCCATAAACTGATTCCCGTCCGTGGGAACGTGCACAGCTTGTAAAAGCTGTATCGCCCAGTATTCACGTCTTGAGTTGCTCTCACATGGATCAAACAGTCGTCTTTAGTTGCTTTCACATGGATCAAACAGTCGTAGCAGGTAAATACACATAACTTTATGTCTGTGGTAAGAGCAAAGGTATGTCTTTGTGAAACTTTAATGTTTCTTCAAACCCAATTTTCACGTGTTTGCAGTTTGTATGTGTTTGTATGTGTTTAATATGTCTCAAATCTTTACATCTGGAAAGTAGTCTATTATAATTTACGGATGGGTAATGTAAAAATGAAGGTATTATCTGCTATTATCCTTATGAGCCTGCATTATATTACCTGCTCTGTGCCCTAGATTATAACCACTCCAGTCCTTTTTACCTCCTTTTACTTGTTGAAACACCTATGAAGAGCCAGTACAACACATAAGAATCTGCCAAAAAGTGGTTGCAGCTCCTCTCTTATCACTAAAAGGTTGTTTCTGCCTCAAAATGACTTGATTTCATTCATATTGATATATATTTGACAGATTATAGCTCACCCAGTCCTTTTTTTTTCTTACTTGCCAAAAAGTGATTGCAGCTGCTATCTTGCTATTAAAAGGTTGTTTCTGCATCAAAATGACTAGATTTAATTGTTGGGGGGTGTATCTGACTAATTGTAATTACTCCAGTCATTTTTAACCATGTAAATACCTTGAAAGGGCCAATGTAATGCATAAAATGCTATTTTTAACTTACCAAAAAGTGATTGCAGCTGCTATCTTGTCACTGAAAAGTTGTTTCTGCCTCAAAATGACTTGATTTAATTCATAATGAATATATTTGGCAGACTGTAGCTCACCCAGTCCCCTTTTATCTGTTTAAATACCTTTAAAAGACCCATGCAACAAATAAAATGCCATTTTCAACTTGCCAAAAAGTGATTGCAGCTGCTATCTTGCAGCTGAAAGGTTGTTTCTGCCTCAGAATGACTAGATTTTATTCTTGGGTGTTTTATTTGACTAATTGTAATCACTCCAGTCATTTTTACCTGCGTAAATGCCATTAAAGGGCCAATGCAATGCAAAAAGTGCAATTTCAACTTGCCAAAAGGTGATTGCAGCTACTATCTTGCCACAGAAACCTTTCAGTAACAGGATAACAGCTGCAATCACTTTTCGGCAAGTTGAAAATTGCATTTTATTTGTTGCATTGGTCTTTTAAAGGTATGCTAGCTGCTTTTTAAATTTCCTGGTGGTGGGTGGCACATACAACACAATGTCAAAACATCACACCTTTCCCTTCCTGCTGGCTCACACCTGTTACACAGACGTTAACTCGTCACTGTTACTATATATGCTGCCTGCTTAAAGGCCAAAAAACGTTGTCCTGTCTTTGTACTTTTTATACATGATGGCAAGGTGGAATTGTGGCGTATCATTCATGCCCAGAAAAGGGAGTGTAAAAGCGACTGTAGGCTGCCTTTGGAGACACATCTCAAATTTCAGACCAGTGAAATGGGGACTTGTTGTCCAGTTGGGGACAAAAGCTTTTGTGTTAGTGGTCAAGGTTGGGGTAAGACATGTCGTGGTTAGGAATAGGGTAAATCTCTTGGGTAAATTATTGTAAGCCTATGTAATTTCCCCAGAAGTGACCCTATGCTCTGTTTGATGGTGCATTGGTTTCAGTGGCTGCTGAAGCACTGGGAGTCCTGTCTTCTGTTAGGCTACACTTTTTAACATTATATATACAGCAAATGTGTGTTGTGTGTGTTCATGTGTAAACCTTTTGTTTCCACAGTCCTAAGCAGGCCACCTGTCCTCTTATGCAAGCAGGCAGATGGTTTTATAGATACAGACATTAATTTCAGGGCAGATTTAGGGAGAGCACATACAGTATCATCTGTTTTTTAAGCAGGTTGCTGTAGAATAAGACGTTGACATTAGATTTATGTGTGTTGATCCATTCTGTGTAAAAGGTGCCTTTCATTAAATGTAGCATGCCTGGTAGAAAAGGAGTTTACAAAAATGACAAAACAAAGAGGCTGTTTTTTTGCATGTGTGTGTATTGTTTTGCAGTGACAGCTTTAACACTTTCACAGTCTTTAAATAGTCAGTGGTTGTTTTGTTGCTAGGTTATAAGAACAAAGCAGACACAAGTTCTGCTGGAGCCCATAGTTTATTCTACAGTTTAATCACGTCTGCAAAAACACACTGTTTTTGGCGATCCGTAGTGGAACTACAATGTTCTGCTGTGACCTTTAATGCTTGCTAGTGTTTACTGAAGACAGTGCACTATGCATTCCCTGATGAGGTGTGTTTACGCAGGGACACAGCAGGGGCTTTGCGGAAAATCCTGTGACGTAGTAGAAATTGCAAGCAATCAGGGGACATAAGAAGATAGTGTGGCGTTAAAGGAGAGGAAAAATATAGAGATTGAGAGAGAAAGAAGATGCTTAATCTGCTCAGATGATGCAACCCAGAGGTTGTGCCAGGATTGTGTAATGAGGTCCTGAACCATTTAAACCGCGGGTAAAAAGTGCCATCTGCTCTAAGGTGTGTTCACGGTCAGGCTGTCGGCTTAGCTGCACGTGAGAGACAGACAACGACTAGCAACAGTGTATGCAGAGCAAATTTTTTGTTTTTAATTATTTACTTACTGTTTTGTCGATCATCATCCAAAAATCCTAAATACTTCCACTGTGATTCAGTGTTGTAAAACATAAAACATGAAAATGCCCAAAGGGGTAATTAGTTTAGTCACAGCATAAATCAGTGTTTTTCTTCATTGTTGCCTAAAAATGGTCAGCTCCTGTAGTTAGATGCTTCATGTTTTAATAACACATTAGCTTCAGGTCAAGTCAGTGAGCTGTTGTGATGTTATTACTGCATCCATCAGCTAAACTATATTGTTTGTCATTATAGTCACTTAATTCAGTAGCTTGTGTGGCAAATTCAATAATTGACAACATGCCAGATGTGAATATTTAACTATAATTGTCACTATTAAATGAATGAGTGACCAAACTGACATTACTTATTTGTATTTGAGTGGATAAAGTACTGATGTGGTAAATCACAAATCATATAGGAGGACTCTAATGTTATATTATAACATCAAACACTGAAACACTGACAGATGTTAATGAACATTTAGAGGCCATATGTAACAATGCTTGTGAATGTTTATGTCAAAGTATTCTGATCAGTTTTTGTTTATTGAAAAATGAGAGTTGGTGCAGCCTGTTTTGCCATTTTTCATATACTCTCAAGGGTAGTCCAAAGAGAATTATCAATGCATTTTGATGCATCAAAGTTTTTGATTTCTATACATGATTTTTTTTCACTGTGTGACTACTTACTTGCATCTTTTGAAACAGCATATTCATAATGATCCATAATTGAAACAAACAGATGAATGTACTTCCAGTATTGTTTATTAATACAATAGCATATTTATTATGACCCATCATTGAAATTAACAGAGGAATTTACTTCCATTATTGTTTATTAATACAGTAGTAAAAACAAATGGAAGCTAGCTTAGAAAATAAACACAACGCATGCAA
The DNA here is from genome assembly GCF_026936395.1 of Plectropomus leopardus. Lineage (NCBI taxonomy): Eukaryota > Metazoa > Chordata > Actinopteri > Perciformes > Serranidae > Plectropomus > Plectropomus leopardus. The sequence continues at coordinate 31,368,332 of NC_142182.1, read as the reverse complement.
TTGTTAAGTTTCACCATCCAGTTGGTCCAGCCGTAAGGAAAGTATAGCCTAGTCTTGTTACAGTTGATCATAATGTTGAGAACTGGTTTTAAATTTAAAGTTATTGACTTTACTGCAAGACGGGCTTTCAAAAGAAGAAAGAAGAAAGAATCAATTTGCTCTCCCACCCCTTGAGTGGAAAGGTCATAAGTTTTCTAATTCAATAAACTGGGGCTCTAAAAATGACTATGTTAGTGACTCCTTGATGTGGGACATTTCAGAAAGTAGTGGTACTTTTCTCTGCTCTAAGAAAATCAAATTATAGTTAATATTCTCTGTGAAATCTGAAGCTGCAAACCTGCAGTCACAGTATTAGTGGTAAGTGGTGCTGCACTTAGTCATCAGTTCTCGTTTTAAATGTTTACTTTTCAAAAAGCTTTTATGATGCTGAATATATATTTAGCTCACCGTCTGTTAGCAGTCCAAGTTGGATTTGGTCAGATGAACATGCAAAGAAAACAAGTTTTTGAATTTTATTGTTTTTAAATCTGCGCCGTTTTCCTACCTTACTGCTCAGCTGCAGCTACCACATTAGTAATTTCTGGAATACACTTGTGTCATCACCTAAGCGACATTTGTTTATGTTATGGCTGCAGTGTAAAAAAAGGCTCCAATTGGAAGATCCCAAGCCCATACAATGAAGATGACCTTCCCATTGTGGCTATTGTGGTCTATATTTTGGAGAGGTTGCTTAGAGCGATCCTTCCTGCTTATCACTCATGGCCGTGCAGTTCAAAGGGTGAGATTAGCAGGTGCTGCTCACATATGCAGATTTTGGTGGAGACCACTGGTAAATACTTTTGAAACTCCATGCGCCTGTTTTAGCGCAGCTAGTTTTCACAACTAATGTGAACCATACTTGAGACTATCTTTTCAAGTGGATTCAGGCACGGATCAAATATTTTGCCCGGGTACAGCACACAGTGCTTGCACTCAGCAAATGAACTGGACTTTGTGAATTGTTGCTGTGCATTGTTCGGAGCAGAGTCCGTACCTGCTTTTGGAAAAAGCGAGCGTGCTACAATCTTGTTGACGTCATAATATGCAAACAAAAAACTACACATGCCCCCAGTGACATGACAGATGAAGCCGATAAGAGTCTGGAGCACATTTAAGGACACCACAATGTTAATAATAACATCAATGAATGAATTGATTCTGTGGTGGATTTAATTTGTCAAACAACAGAAGCGACTGTACCCAAAACTAGTTTAATCATTATGCAACCAGAAACCATGGATTACCACAACACTTTTAAAGCAGCAGCTTGCAATATAAGAAGAGGCAAAAAAAAGCTAGATTACAAAGCACAGGTTGAAGGAGTGTATTTTACCTTGTATGACTTCATGTGAAAGCGTATTATTCTGACATTTTCTGCAGCTCTTGTGCGATCCACAGTTCACTCATCATTTCATACTTGTATTTGGTCAGCAAGAATTATCGTTCTGCCTCAAGTGCTCACCATGTAGCATTAGATATGAGATGAATATTCAGAGGCTGCTAATGATACCGTTTTAAATGCTCCCTGTGAACTCAGCTCTGTCTGTGTGTTCTTTGATATGGGGCCAGGCGGAGGATGAAACACACTAATTGCTCAGAGAAGGTTTCTGCAGGAGAGGCTGCCGGCCTCGCCTCAGTCCTGCCAACACGTGATAATTTTTATAAATCCTTCATGGCAGTGTTTTGGACCGGATTTTCTAAGTGTGTATATGTGTGTGTGTGTGTTAGTTTTTTTCCTCTTAGCTCACTCTTTTATAGCAGGGCTCCCCTGAAATGCGCTCTGTGAGGAGAAGGCAATAATGATGTCCGTTGTGCTTTTAATGTAGAATGCTCCTCAGCTGAAAGCTGTGACACTAGAGTGCTATGGGCTGAACATGGATGAATTATTGACGGTATAGAATGAGAAAACAGAGGCATGATGGGAAACAGCCCACTGACCTGAATTGTCTGTTTGCTACTTCGTGCATCATCCTTGCAGATAATGTCTTGACTGTTAAGTTGCTGCTCGTGTCTCTCATAGCGTTTGGGCAAACAACCAGAAGCAAGAGAAATATTTCTTTTTTACACAAATTTCACATTTTACCACATCCTCACCACATTGTTTAGCTTGCTCTGATAGATAACAGCATGCAGTTGATCATAAAATCCTTGGACGTTTTTCAAATTAAATGTTTGCTCCTCCAGCTGGCTCAGAGTAGATTTGGTGACAGCCGCACAGAGACACTTAGAGGAATAGTTCTGTGACACTGCCAGGGATATGCTCACTTTTTATGACAGAAATAATCAAGAGGAGCGTAACAAACAACTAAATACAACATCCATTTTTGATGTTTGTCATGATTATAAACATTTGTAGGCAAGTATACAGTACACAGTATACAGTCATAATGGTATGTATACCCACACACATGCACAAACTGACAAAAAATCCTTCTAATCTCACGTCACAAGACCGTCATGGACAAGCTGCACAGGAGAGATCCAAATCCTGGATCACGACCTTCCCTGAATCTCGTCCAGCTCCCCCTCAGATGAGCCTGAGTGGGTGTTTGTGAGAGCACATGCAGGGATTGTCGTCAAGGCCCGTGTCATGTTGATGCAGAGAAAATTCAGAGGTGTTTTTTTTCCCTCGTCACCTCACATTGAGCGTCCACTCCCTGGGCCTTTTGATCTGTTTCTTTTTTATTCTTTTATCCTCCTCCCGCATCCCTCCTCCCTGTGCAGAATTCACAGACACACAGACTGCCATACCAACTGGCACACAGATGTACACAAACAGTCCATGCACACACACAGGATTAACTTTCTCCTGATAAACCAGTTTAAGCCAGTGCACAGTGAGATTAAACACAGGATTTCACATTAGATGAACCCTTTATATATTTATATAGACTTACACAATGCACTGTCTCCAGAATATACTGTTTTGACTGGGACAGAGTTCACAGAGTCTGTCTACATCACAAAAATAAAGCTAAAGCTTTGGAACCGGGCAGTGATTGTCAGATAACCATTATTATATCCTTAATATCCACAGAGGCTGAGAGAGATTTTTTTTTTCCATCTCTGAAATTTCCATGGAAGCAATTTCACACAACACCAACTCCGTCCAATTTGTGGGTCTATTTTAATATTTGAGAGTCCTTTGGGATCAGTGAGCCTCACCCCTTCATGGCCATTAGCTTGCTCTGCTCTGATGTATCATCTCAGACATGTCAAGCTTTGCTGATATCTATTGGGATTGTCAAAACCAGCTAGCGTTGAGTAAATGTAGCTTTTTATTTATTATTTTTTTAATTTATTATTTATTTATGATTATACATATACACAGCTGCCTTTGTCTATGCGCTGATAGTGTTGGGACAGTTACTTTTAAAACGTATTCCACTACAGATTACTGACCACATGCCCTAAAATAAAATTTGTAACATTTTCCATTAGATTACTTAATTGGAATACTTAAGAATGCTCTCGCTGAGGTCATTTGCATATTTCCATGCCAAATACACATGACGCTGTCCTTGCTGTGCATCTCTTCTGCCATCATCATGTGTTATGTGCACTGCACATTCTTTTTTTAAAAATGCATGCCTCATATGAATTTTACACAGTGTCCTAACAGCAAGCAAGCGCCACTCTTTGCCCCCACTGAATCCATTAATTATGCACTTCTGTTACGGCATGTAAACAAACTATGTAGGCTACCTATCAGCTGTGCACTCGGCTGGAGGTATAATAAATGAAAAGATGGGCTAGTACCGTCCATCTTTCTGTTTTTACTTTTGAAACAGAAAACACAGGTTTTAAATTGGAATATTTACTGGAGATGACAGTATAGCCAACAGCAATTTTTATTTTAGATGGTCATTTACCAGAAACTTTCCAGTCCCTGGTGATCTCCTTGCAGCCAGCTGCCCACTTATTTAGGTTTTTGTAGTAAAATGAGGATGTTTTTTCAGGTCTATGAATGCAGAACAGGCGAAGCTTTTCATTTTTTTCCCCCCTTAGCAGCAGTCTGTGAGTCACAGGGTGGCTAAGTGATCTGTCAGTCCATTCAGAGCTGATCTGATCAGATCGATGGATGGGAGGAGCAGCTGCTGCGAGTGAATGCAAACTTTTACACCCAGCAGAATGAACAGTTAAGGTTAACTTTTGATGCGCCTGACTTTCTGCTGCTTCGTTTGTGCTCAGAGTGCGTTCTGCGCTCCGAGACTTTGGTGCAAACAATACCCAAACGGTATATATATTTCAGCGTGACTTTTGAATGGTCCAAAAAAAAATAAAAATTCTGTTCATGGGGACAGATGTTTTAATCATGGCAGGCCACCACAAATAAATGACTGTGTGGGAAACCCTGTTTCAACTTCATTAATCAGCTGTTCTTCATCCATTGCGGAACTTTCAAAGTGAGCAACAGTAACAGATAGAGACAGCATGTCTAGGAAAAGTTTAACTCAAAGTAGCAGCACTGTGTTGCCCATAGCCACTTGGAAGCTTCCAACAGAAAACAATGAAATCAAACTGATGCTTGCTTGTGTTGCATTCACATGGACACATGTTGGAGCAAATGAAACAAAACAAATAAAGGAATCCCAACAAATCATTTTTTAAAGACTAGCTGTACTCAGAATACCTCAGATTTAACATCTAACTGTAAGGGAATACATTTACTCTTTTTTAAATTATTTGTATTTTGTTGCTCCCCAGCCCTGTGTGTCAACCAACTTAATGGAGAGAGAGAGAGAGAGAGAGAGAGAGAGGGAGAGAGAGGGAGTGGGTAGGTAGGGTACTCTGCTGGCCAATCTGCAGAGACTATGAAATCATGGCACTTTAGGCATTTTGGCCTCTTGAGTAGAAGCTCATGGCTTGCTCTGATTTACCAGCCACTCATAAAGCATGTTGTTGCTGGTGAGGGAAACAAACCCTCTTGCTCAGTGGACCATAAAATCCCTGGTTTCTGAAATGTCATTGCAGATTTCGTACAGATGTAATTGGCACAATACGAGTCTTTAATAACAGCTTGACAACCTGCAGCTCTGTATTGATTTGAGATATTGGATTTAATAAAACAGACTGAAATCTCAAAAGTTACCAAGGGGAACTGAGTGCTTGTATACACTGTAAAAAATAATTAAAGCACAGGGAAATCAAGCTTTGTTGTTTGCCTGAGGACAAAATAACTTTCTAACGTGGACAAATAGATTCATTTAAAGTTAACTTTTATCATATTTTGTGCTGAGTTATCATACTCTTATGTTCAAAAGACTTTTATTTCAAACTATATTTTCTAATTCTGTCTCCGGAGGAGAGTGAAATCCAGCTGCAAGCAGAATTTACTTTCAGTGAACATCAAGATTTACACAGTTTTCACTTTCTCAATAATTCATTGTGTAACTTTTAGCCGGAGTTCACAACTTCCATTCATTTCATATCTGTGAGGCTGCACAGGAAATAAACAGCATGATCAGTGGTTCCCCTGAGCCCTCAAGCTCACGTCTTTAACAGCTCCCTTCTCACCAAGCAGCACTGGGGAATCCCACTGGGATCAGTGTCATGAGAGTGAGTTATTGCGCAGCTTGCAGCGTGGACCCTCAGGATGCTAAGAGTGAATTATCAATGCAGCTGAACGTTTTCAGGAAGGTCATTGAGAGAATTCCTCACTGGGGGTGAAAGTAAGTCACGCTGTCAATTGAAAGCGAGCGCCTTCATTTCATGAATAAACGCCAGAGGCTTCAGAGGTGGAGCTGCTGCCTGCTGTGAAGGTCAGCCACAATGACCTGCTTCAATCGCTGGACATTCATTATCATTATTAGCCTAAGAGTTTGTCTTTACAACTTATCATTACAATATTGAAGCACTGATTCAATAATCCGTCATCCCCACTGTCACCATGTTGCTCTTTTATCACTGAAATAACCTTGAAAAAGACCTTAGCTGGTATCAATAAAATGCTAATAAGAAAGTTATGTAACAGCACACATGGATGCTGTTATTACATGTATCTTGGTTAAATTGGTTGCAGCTCAAGCAGGCGTATGTGTGTAAGCATTGTGGTGCACCATCATGCGGCTTGTCTTGAGGTATCGAGCTGTGTAATGATGGAGGGGGAGTGCTGATGGTTTTAATGCACTCCTCTCTAAAGGGCAGACATTATTATCATCACTGTAGCCCATAAAAGGATGGACCAGTTGATGACTGAAGTGATTTCTCTCTCCCTCCCTTTTTTCCACACATGCCCTTGTTATCAGTTCAAGCTCTGGTGTAATAGGTTTTCTTTTGTTTTTTTTTTTTTTAAGTGACTTTTTTTCTGCTATAGGGATAGGGATGATGAAATTAAACTGAGCATGTTTATACCTGAAAATAAGAGCATCTTGGGTGATCCGATCACAAGTCGACCACCACAAATTTGAGAGTAAATTACAACCCAGACGGATTGAGATCTGATTACTTAAACCACTCGTCAAGTTGGTCTGAGACACATTTGACCACATATCTTTTGTAATGTAGCTCTGAGGGGTGGTCTCTGTGGCGGCGCCCCGGCGGTGCTGGACCATGACCTCTCTCAGTGAGGTTGGCCCCCAAAGGTAGCTTCTCCCTCGCCTCAGGTCTCAGTGCCTAGCCGTGTCTCTCTAGCCATGTCTCTTTAGTAACAGCTGGTGTGTGTTGGTGTATGTGTGCATGTGTGTGGGTGGTAAGGGTGGATGTTCGGGTGCCTTCGCGAATATGTGTGGGAATATCTACATGAATGTGTGTGTGTTGTTGCGTACGTATATGTGGGGGTGGGAGGGTCAGGCTGTCTGTATTTTTCTTGATTTTCATTGATGTTTTTCATTTCTGTTATTGTTTTTAATCTCTGTTAGGCACTTTGTGTTACTCTTTGTATGAAAAGCGCCATACAAATAAAGATTTGATTTGATAAACACTTATGCATCCTGATGTGTCCCGACAAGGACTACATCATTAATGCAGGATGTGGTGGTTGTGACAGCTAACACTCCATGAGGTGGTCATTTTACGAAAAGTAGGACAATGGTGTCTGACCGCCCATTATTTTGCCCTATGGTAGGAGATGTTGAATTCTGCTAACAGTGTCATCTCCAGCTGTACCGTCATGTTAGCGAGCAGCTAGTGAGAGTGTGGACGTATTAACTGTGTGCGGGGTTCTTTGACCTTTTAGCACAAGAGACGCAAGTTGTCATCTGGAGACATGTAATGGACACAGGTGTAAACAGCGATGTATCTTTGGATTTCAAAACCCATGTTAATATTAGGTCTAAACAGGCTCATAGTTATAATACAGAGCATAAAACTGAAATGCTGCACAAAGAGTTTATAGCTAATGCTAATATCCAGCTCCTGTCCCGAGTCGAACTTTTACATTACAATGTAATCAAAATATAAAGCTTTCCGTATCATAAATCTTATTGGCATTAGCTTACTGGCATCAGCAGCTTCACTCAAGGGACACTTCAGTGATTTAGTGTTTCACTTCCATAAAGCTGGCAGACTCACAAGAGCTAGATTTTACGAATTTTAAGAATTGTCAAAACTAATTCAGTTGACACTGAACTGATATGTCTTGGCCTTTAGTCCCTTGTATGGGTCAAGCTCCAAAAACACCTGCATTTTTCATAATACAACCCAGTATGGTCTTCAGTGAAAGTCTTCCTGTCTGGTAGATACAGACATCTTTCAGACTCCAAGGCCTCAGTTTGTCTGGGTTTTTCTTGTAACTGTGTTGTCAGAGATAAACCCTGAGGACATCACAGGGGTTGTTTTCTCAGACTTTATAAAGCTCCCCTCAGAGCTACAGAGCTGCATTATAAAAGTGTATCCTTAAGCTGGGTAGTACTTCAAATGAACTTGTGGAGTGGAGTGACCCTTTTATGCTTCCTTCTCACTGGCTCATTCATCAGAGCCTTGATAAGACATAGCAAAATGGTTAAATGGAAAAAGTGGTGAGCTGAACATGTTGTGAATGCAAGGACACTGCCTTCTAATATGGTTGGGTTTATATAAATGTTGCTGCTGATTGGGTAACATCTGTGACACATCCCCCAGACAAGAGAAGTACCTTAAGGCCCATTGCACACACCATTCTGAGGGAACATTGTATGTGTGTGTTTGGCCTTCAGCTGACTAGAAATGTCCAGTTATACTCAAGCAGATGTAAAGTGTAGCCTGATAACTCCTCCTGAATACTCTGTTGATACCCTTCATGGTATGATGCCATTTACTGCTGTAGGTCGCAGCACCACCCCACTTCTTAAGTAATACGTTTTTATTATATTCCTGACTGGTAAGATTAAATGTCATGTATGTGTCAAAGGCTAATCCATGCCTTAAAGAGATAGTTCACCCAAAAATGAAAATTCAGTCATTATCTGCTTACCCTTATGCCAATGAAGAGTTTAATAGTCCACAAAACACTGACAGAGTTTCACAGGGAAAAGGCGTTGCACTCATCTCCCAAACAGTTTAAGCAAAGGATGACCAGGATTCAAATGTTAAAAATATACATAATTAAACCACAAAATGTCTCATCTGCAGTAATACAACTGTCCTGTAGCCCTGACGTGCCAAGTTGCTTTGAAAAACATCACTGGCACAATGTTTTCAGCCTTGTTGTAGCCTCCTAGTGTGGAAGGGTCGTTCATCTATGCGCACTCGCTCGAGACCAACAAGAGCTCACTGTATCTGCACGCCAGTCTTTACAAGCTACCCGAAGCCTTCCTCACACACAGAGAGAGACTTTTAGAGTTGGTAGAAAGCAACAAGTCCCTTTTGTTGGATTTAAACTGCTTCAATTGTTTGGGGGATGAGTGCAACGCCTTTTTCCTGTAAAACTCTGACTTTTCGTTTTCAGGTGAATTATCGTTTTAACTCAAGTGTCTCTAACTTAAATCAATATTTACTAATGTAAGCAAGCATGCATGATATAAATATATAAATATGCAAAAATGTATACATTGCAGATAATTCAGGTGAAGACATTTTTTATTTTCCTCTTATTTCCTTCTATATTTTCAAAAATTGTTTAAAGTGACTATTGAAATGACCTCCACTCTTCCCCTGTCCCTCTCATCCTCAGGCATGCACACCAGCATCAGCGAGATCCTGAAGGAGAAAAGCCTGAAGCCGTCTCGCCGCAGCCTGCCCTGCCTGGCCCAGAGTCAGACTCATCCAATCAACCTCAACCACTTCCTGTCTGTGCCTCTGAGCCCAGAGCCCAAACCAGAGGTTGAGGGTCTGACTCAGAGCATCAGCACCTCCTGCAGCCTCCTGCCCCCACAGACAGGTCAGTCCGCTCAGAAGTACTCTGAAAGTCATGTTGTGTGAATTTCTTTTAGTTCACACGACATGACTTTAACTAACGTCTTCATAAACCCATCAGTGGATGAGGTGCTTCAGTCATGAGAGAGTGGCTACATCAGTTCATCACTATGTTTTGGTTTTAAACTTTACCTTGGATGTATCTGCACTGTTAGTCAAAGTAACAAATTTGGTAAAAAAAAAAAAAAAAAAGTCATTTTAATTTGGGAATAAAATAATTTAATATAATTGTACAAAACATAGTTGTTGGTAATTGTTTTGGTACAGCATGGTAGCTCAGTTGAAGCTCAGAGAAAGAGAAAACAAACAGGCAACAGACACCATAAATCAGAACAACAGCACACACACAAAGGAAAAACATGAATGTGAAAATATGTACAGTGAAAAATATATAATATGTACAATTTTGCTCAGTTCCCTAGCATATCAAGTCGCCAAGCAGGGAGAAAATACAATGATTGATTTGCCATTGAAATTCTGTGTCAAAGAAGTTTTTTATTTGATGTTATGCTGGTTAGCAGTGTTGCCATATCTCATATACCTTTATTTTATTTTGTTTTATTTCATTTTATTTTATTATAATTTATTTTACTTTATTTTTGAAATGTTTAATTTTATAAATAAAAGTTTTTTGCAGTTTTCTATATTTCCTGGCAGAGCTAAATGCTAAATAGCACTGAATTTGATATGAACTAGCTTCTTCTTTTTCATGATGTGTTTAAGTCCTGGGTCTTCAACAGGGGGTCCTCACAGTTACTGCCAGGGTGGCACAGTTAATTTTTTTAATGTGTTTTTTTTCCCTTTACAAAAGTTAAAATGTGTTTGAAAATACACATTGACATAAATCCAACAAATATTTCCCTCTGGGAAAAAAGAAAAATGCCCTCTTTCACCTGCCTAAAAAGCAAATGCAGGTCAAGATGGAAGGTGATATGACCCTCTGCCTGACAACCTCCATCTTCCAAGTTTAATATATAGTTATAGTTAATATAAGTAGTTAATATATATACAGTTTTACACAATATATACAGTAGGGGGTCCCTGCCTCTCTTTTGGCGAAGGGGTCCTTGGCCAAATTGAAGACCCTTGACTTGGTTATTTTTCTAGTGTATTTAGATTCCTACAGGGAAGCCTTTCACAGCAAATCCACATCATGTCTGCGATGCAAACTATTACTGTTGTTCTGTCAAGTTATTTCTTTCTATCATATGTATTGTTGCAGGTGACTGCCATTTTTGTCTGTATTTGTGTAAGATCATTCTCTCCATACTCTGCACTGGCTGCATTATATGTTAAGCTCAACAGCACTTGGTTGCTGCACAGATTTGTTGGTGACATTTAAGGTGCGTTCAGGATATTGATTGTGCAGATTGTGTTCATGCAGCAGCAGATGTGTCTGTTGCACTTTCAGATGCAATGAGATAAAAAAAAAGCTGATGAAACTGGTAAAAATGCAAATACATGCTGGGAGAAGGAAAATTATTCAGTCTTATTAACATCTGAGGGAATATTTCAGACGCTATTGACAGCGAGGGCCCTGTTACAGCACAAAGACTAGCTGAATGCAACACTTCAACATGAGGGTATTTCATGACCTTGAGACGCCCTTTGCTTGACCCTTTGGTATTTTGCTGCTGAGTGCAGTGTGCAAAAGTGGGAGCAGAGGTGCAGTTTCATGCAGATGAGGCAGCACAAGGTTAGGTGTTGCTATTTTGGTGACAAGCAACTCTTTGTCGTTGTGCTGAAAATAGACATCTGAGGGGGAAAAAAAAGGTCTGTTTCCTGTTGGCCTGAGGAGGGTGCAGACAGACGGAGAGAGTGAAGACAAACCAATCTGTGTATGCGGGCAGATGTGTTTGAGAGATTTAAGCTGGATGCAATGCTGCTGGAGAGTTAACTCAACATGTGACACATGTTTAATTTTCTTGTTATTCTACTAGTTTTACTACAACCTACAATTATGTTTTCAATTATTTAACGTGGCACCTTAAAGGGACTGTGCAACACAAAATCAAAAATACATATTTCGCCTCTTACCTGTAGTGCTATTTATCAATCTAGATTTTTTGGTGTGAGTTGATGAGTGTTGGAGATATCAGCCCTAGAGATGTCTGTCTTCTCTTTAGTATAATCTAACTAAATGGCACTCGGCTTGTCTTGCTTAAAGGGCTAAAAAATTACATTTGAAAAAGCTCAGAAGGGATGTCTCTCTTCAGAAATCATGACCCGGTTACTCAAGGTAATCCACTGACCTTGTTGTGAGCAGTTTTACATCTGAACTATTTTCTTTCTACTGAACTACACCTATTAACCGTATCACTGCGCTGAACGAAGCAAGCATCTTCTGCGGGCTCACCTAGCAACATTGAGCTAACTAATGTTGCAGCTCAGCTGAGGAAGACGCCATTACGGTCCACATTTTGTTCTGTCACGAGAATGAGCCTCTCGTCCATGAGTAGATGCAGGCTTCCATCTGCATAGTGATTCGGTTGTCTGGTGCACTTGCGCAGAAAAAATAGGCACTTTGACCACTACAAGCCAAGTGCAATCTAGCTCCATTATGTCTGTCCCATATCGCCAACACTCCACAACTCACATCAAAACAGTCTAGACAGTACAGGTGCAGCTAAGAGTAAAAAAAGTGTTTCTGATCTTTGAATGAACTATCCCTTTAAACTTGAACGCTTCACTAGATTCACATTGCACAACTCCTTGCTGTGTAGAAACGCAGCATGATCCAGCAGCGTAAATTCGAACTGCTTTTGTATTCTTTGCAGCACCCCATGTTGCCTACAGATCTGAGTCATTTTTCAGCATAGATGATGCTAATCACCAAATACAAATTGATTGGCTATACTGGCTTTCATTGTGAAGGAAATTCACACTGATGTCTGAAAACAGGACATATCTTTGCAATCAGTTCCCCCAAACTTTCCAGACCTCACCAATGCACTTTTGATATTAGCTGCACAAACTGGATTGGTTCAAGTCATTCTTTTCATGTTTTGGATTGTTGGTTTATAGATTTATTCTTCCACTTTATTATAAGGAAATCAACAGAAAGCAGATGGCAACCTCTCCTTGTTCTGCAGAGATGTAGTGATTCCAAAGATTATTACTCTGCTTAGTTGTGAAAATAGACAAAAGATTGGACAGTTTTCTCTCAATCTCAGCCTTGATAAGTGAAGATGCTGATTGAAATACAGAGAGAAGAAATGGTTACAGTCAGTGATTTTGCCTTAAAACTAAACTCCTTCTGTCCAAGGCCTGTTAATGTGTTAACACCGACTAAAACACATTATTGTCTAGAGACTCTAATTTAACTTCAGTTGCTTAATGAAGCTGTTAAGTCTTGGCGCTTCCGTAATTTAAATGAAGCGCTAAGAAAAAAGAGCAAATGAACCGCAGCAACTTCCTTTCTTTGTCCTCTACAAAACTCCATTCCACATATCTTTGCAGTAATAGAAAAACGTTAGTCATTGAGTTTGTTGGAATTATGTCGATTTCAGCACCGCAGTATAAAGACAGTCTGATTGTAGTCACACTGAGCTGATCTGGTGGTGATGTCGACACATCTGACTGGAGAAATGAACCAAGCTGTCACACACATATCATGCTGTGCTGTGAAATAATACATCTCTCTGTAGCTATAGGGTGTGAACTATGTCCATGTCATTCCATTACAGTGCATGTATTATGAAATTAGACAGACAGATGGATTGCTGTACCAACTAAATCTACTTCCTTCCTCATAGTTTATTCACAGAGTCAATAAAAAATATAAGTACAAACACGAGTTCAAGTAAAATTAGACTTGTGAAATGGGACACCCTGAAAAGCTATTCAGAGTGTGTAAATAGGGGCCAAGACATTATAAAACATATAAATTTACAAATATCAATTTTATCCAGCAATTTGACTCTAATCTAAAACTTCAAAAGCATTCAAAATTACTCTAAGATCCTAAAAATACAGTAACAGTAATACAATACATGAAGAAAAATGGCACATGGAGAATAGCCGTATTAATTACTTGGAGTATGCATTTCATATTGAATCGTCATTTAAAAACAAAAAACAAAAAATTAGTGCATACCAAAAAGCCCTCAAATAAATAAAAGAGTTATCACTCGTCAGTTACACGTACTTTCTCTTATTTGTGGCAAAGTAAGGCAATCGGATCAGTTTTCAAAACACTAAGCTTCCAAAAGAGGATTTCTTGGTGCAGTCAGGATTGTTTGTCGAGCCTCACAGTGTGGGTTTAACAAGACCTTAATTTGTTTGTGCACATCAGTGGGATGTGTAAAGATTCAGGAAGGAAGGAAGCACGATTGGCTGTCTTTCAACATCGGTGGATCTGTTAAATTGCATCAAGGTGTTGCTCTCAAGCTGGCGCCCACATTCAAATAACTTGGAATTAGCTCAGATCTAATTTCATTTTCATTTTGGCAGTTGGATTAAGGAAAATATTGACTCGAACAACAACAAAAGACTTTATGCAGATAGGATACTTCATGTAGTGTGTCACCAGTTTAATAAGCATCTCATTGATCGTGCTGTGTCTGTGTGCAGCAGAGGATGCAAAGGATCAGTACGTGGAGGAGTCAGAGGTGACTACGTGTCAAACCAGAGCAGACGAGTCATTTCTGCTGCAAAAGCCTGTCACCCGTGCTAGACTAGAGGCCCGCACAGACTCGCTTCAGGTACAAAGTTTCCACAAAGCAATGCCATGAATGTTCACAATGTCACACTGTAGTGATTTGACACTGACCCACTGAGAAGCTTCAAGTATTATTAGCCCAGTGATTAGCATTGCTGCATTTGAAATTCATATATCAAACTTTGTCACCACAGGGAAAGAATCCAGCTCATTCCTCTGGGCTGTTTTTCCGAGATGGGAAAAAGCGTATCGACTACATCCTGGTTTACAAGAAGTCCAGTCCACAGGTGGAAAAGAGGTGCACCTTTGAGAAGAACTTGCGCGCTGAGGGTCTGATGCTGGAGAAGGAGGTAAAAATTATTTGTTTAAAAATACTTTTATTTACTTTATTTCTCAGCTCGGCTCTCACACTCCTGTATTTCTCTTTGATCTGAAAGCCCTCCTTGACGAACAACGACATCATGTTTGTGAAGGTCCATGCTCCCTGGGATACGCTTTGCAAATATGCAGAGCAGATGAACATTCGAATGCCTTTCAGGTAACTGTGGTTAGAAGTAAAACATTTAGCCTTAAAGGGGACCTATTTTGCTTTTCCCTACTTTTTGTCTTATATATAGTGTTGCAATTGAGGCTGTTTATGTTAACCCTTTTCAAACCTGGAGTGATGTCACTTTTCTTGTGCTGCTTTCCGCCCCCTTTCACAAGTATTTAAACCTTTGAACTCATTTGAGCACATTTGTGGGGGGAAAAAAGGCAGTGAGCAACTTGGTGAGAAATGTTCCATGAATTGCAAGAAATTATTAGATTCAGAAAACTATTTTTAAAAAGTTTAAAAAGCAAAATGGAGAAAATGTTTAGGGAAAAAAGCTTAGGAAAGCTTAGGAAAAAAAAAAGCTATGGAAAAACTGTATTTGTAATTTGTAACATATTAAAAAAGTTATCCCAGAATAATGATAATTTTTAAAGCACCTTTTCTAGATCATTTCCTTTTTTTAAAAACACATTTTATTTGGGGTTTTTTTTGTGCTAATTTTCAAGTAATTTTCTTGTACTTTTTTACTTGTTTGTTGCCATTTATTGGGTCATTACCTCTTTTGTTGCCCATTGCCTTCGGCTCATGTCCTGAAAGAAATCCTGCAACTTTTCTCAGGTTTCAAAGGGTTAAAGGTGGACAAATTCTGGAATAGTGAGGTAAATGTATGTAAAAAATAATCCTTGTGAGCATAAAATCTTAGGTTTCAGACCGTTTCTGACACTGTGTTTTTTCTACTGTGGCTACAGTATGATTATTTAATTTTAATTTTTCACCGATTTCCTGCTGGAACATGTCCAGTTGTGTTCAGGAGCTTATATTGTTGATTTCTGACAAGAGAAAGTGCCATTATTCTCTGTTACATGCATTCACCGGCTGCAACTACACTGATACATGGAGCTACATGCTAACATGAAGGAACTCTGTAATCTTAGTTGTATTTCTCTGTCCTGAGATCAGATCAGACCAGACTCCTGCTGGAACATGTCCAGTTGGGTTCAGAGCCTTTTAAAGGTGATTTTTCATGGTAGACAGTGTCACTATTCTCCATTTCAGTCTTTTCCTGGCTTCAAGTACACTGCTATATGTAGCTACATGCCAATGTCAGGGAAACGTGTAGTCTTGGTTGCTAATGTTGATAATTTTTCACTGATTTCAGATGAGATTTCTGCAGGAGCATGTCGGGTTGTGTTTAGAAGCTTTTATTTGTGATTTTTTTTTCCCTGTGTATGTGACGCTGTTTTTCTGTCTTATTTTCCAGTTGCAATAATGGTGCAGAGACACAGAGATAAGGAAGAATGGGAAACACTGACCAATCACAGCAGACTGGGCTTTTTCAGGAGAAGGGACTTAAGAAATGGGCACTAAGTGGAGCATTTCAGACAGGCGGTTGACAGAGGTTGAATGCAGGTGTACTAGCACAGACAGTATAAGGAAAATAGAGGTTTTTTTTTAACATTTAATCATATAAATATGTTCTAGTAGAAACCTTAAATACAAGTAATAGGTCCCCTTTAAGGCAACTTTTCACTGGCTGGCAACTTAAATCAGTCTCTCTTATTTGTTTTTCTCTTTTATTCTTGAAGGAAAAAGTGTTACTTTACGGACTTGAAGAGCAAAACCTTGGGCAGGTAAGTAGATTTAAGGTATAGGATTATTTTTTCCCCTTTTGCTCTCTGAGGGGAAGAAGGTGCTTTCTTCACTGATTCTAATGAAATTTGTGAGCGGCACAGCTGCGAGGCATTAGCAGTAATGTGAGCTTTGAATGGTGTTTTAACTCCGAAGTCACCCTTGGTGAGGAACGTGTGAATCAAAGCATCATTTTCCTTTTTAACCCAACCACTGAGTGAGTATTAATTCATCCAGGATTAATCAACCCTTTATTTATAATGCCTAGTGTTAGATTTTTAAATTGGAAACTCATCCCCTGTGAGCAGCGCTGATAAGTAGCTGAAATGGCCTGGAGGTCGTTTAAAAATCGGTGCATGTCAGTGCAATTGACTGTTGCACTGATATGTTTGTTTAAATTAATGTGATTGGTTAAACTCAGAAAGCACAGCGTCCTGCACATCAAGCACATTATTAAGGTTATAATGGTCGACGGTGCTTTTCGACAAAATACTTGCAAATACACAGAGCTGCACAGGCTGATTAGCATACTATTTTTAGAGAGATGCACTCGCACTTTGATGTGATGTTCAAGCGTTGTCCAGGCTCTGCACAGGACTCCAAATTTCCATCTCACTCAAATGCAGATAGAAACAGTCCAACAACAAATCACTGAAATAAGATTATAGCAACATCTTTTGTGTTGAAGACCTTTTGTCAACATACTGTGTATTTTAATTATATGAAGTCTACAAAAACCCTCTTGTAGAGGCCTTTAAATCCTTTTTTTCCAATATTTTTTCAGTTAAGATCTTATAATGAGTGATGCTATTTTCATTATCTTGACATTTTCTGTCAAACTTTGAGCAGTTTTTGGATATTATTTGGATTTTTTTTGCTTGTGCTCTTCTTACTGCTTTGTGGTGGGCAGGACTTGGTTGGGAAAAGGTGATGTCACATACTTTGATGCACCAATCAGGACTGAGCAACATTTGAACTAACATCTGGTGACAGTTGTCAAATCACACATCACATTTCTAATAAGGCAGATTAGTTGAGTTTTTGACTGTTAAACTCCTAAAATAAGACATCTAAGAATGTGTTGCTTATTTAGTTATTTACTTATTTATTTCATGTTATAGAGAAATACATCACATTTGCAAGCACATTTTTAGGGGCTGTAAAAGGACAGTTCACCCCAAAATCAAAAACACATATTCTTCCTTTTACCTGTAGTGCAATTTATCATCTCGATTGTTTTAGGTTGGTGTGAGTTGCTGAGTGGCTGAGATATCGGCCGTATAGATGTCTGACTTCTCCTGGATGTAATAAAAATTAGATGGCACTGGGCTTGTGGTTCTCAAAGTGCCAACCCCTAAGAACTATTGTCTTTCTAACAAACAACACTATATCACTGTGCAGAAAGAAGCATCTACTGCTACTATAGTGTCACAGCTTAGCCAAGTAGGATGCCATTGATGATAACTACTTGCACTGTGATGAACCAACCCAGTTGCCAGAATGTTTGCAATGCATTCTTTTGCAAATCATGGATACATTACATTGATAATTTTGTTTGCAGAAACTTGACAATGGAAACATTTTCCTCTGGCAACTGGGCTGCACGAGAGAAGCCACTTCCTTGGTAGTTCATGGTAATATGGATGGCAGGTGCAGTTTGGTAGAGAGGAAATAGTTCCTACATGAAACTGCTCACAACAAGGTCTGTCTATGGTCCCAAAGACTGCAGAAAGTTTTGTGCACTGGAGATAGAGGATTTGGTTTCTGAAAAGAGACATTGGTGTTGATTTTTACAAATGTATTTTTTTGGGTGCTTTGAGCACCACAAGCTAAGTGCCATCTAGTTCCATTATATTGAAGAAAAGACAGATATCTCTGTGGCTGACAACTCCACCACTCTGCAATCAACACCAAAACAGTCTAGACTGAAAAATAGCACTACAGGTAAGAGGAAAAATGTGTTTTATTTTATTTATTTATTTCTTTGGGTGAACAGACGTCACACCAATGATGGAAGACATTTATGTCTAAGCTCTGAATGAGCCCTTTTGAAGCTTTGAGCAGGCAGCAGAAGTGGGATATTAGTGGTCATGAGCCACGCTTGGTTTCTTATCCATTAAACTGCAAACATGGTGTGGATCTGTTGTGAACAGAGCTTATGAATGTGTTTTAATGTTTTATGATACTTCATCCTGCAGATTCTATACTTTATAAATAAGCAATCATAAATACATCACGGAAACACATACTGTAGTCTGTAATGTCTCAGAGTTGAAGGAGTTCACATGGATAATAATGATATTAATATTGATAACTATAATTATTTCACCTTTTCATACAGATTCATATCTGCATTTTAATGGTCGTGCTCGGAGGACACACACACACACACAGCAGACATAGATAGCGCAGACAACAATCACCCGCCCACCTGTCCAACTGCGAACAAAGAGTGATCTTAGTCATTGTGAACAATGAGGACCGTTATGATTTCCTCAGAGTTCCTGCAGTCTTTCACTAAAAGAAAAATCTACCCAAGTAGTAAATGGGCTTTATGTGTTTACGAACGGTGTGTCACTAACTCACGTCCCTGTAAAGCTGAACAAATGGACTGTGTGCAGGTGGGGACAGCTTCCAGGGTTGATATCATTACTTTCTGTATAGTCCGTATCCCCTCCACCACAACATTAATAAAATAATCTCTGCACACAGTGTGTTTTCACCCAGAATTCCCATTTA
Source organism: Plectropomus leopardus (assembly GCF_026936395.1). NCBI lineage: Eukaryota > Metazoa > Chordata > Actinopteri > Perciformes > Serranidae > Plectropomus > Plectropomus leopardus. The sequence goes on along the minus strand of NC_142182.1, from coordinate 31,349,400 downwards.
TATTCATTTAGTCAATATCACAGCAGAGCCTGACAAATTAGACAAAGCACCCTTCATCAAATCTGGAGAAGCAGTTGGCAGATATTAATGTTGAGCCACGCTAGCAGCGATGGCTCCAGGAATGTCAATGTTGGTCTGTCAGTTGGACCAGGTGGCAATATGTCCACAACCAGTTAATGGACTGCCATGAAATTTTGTACACATATTGAAGGTGTCTACTGGAATGAATCCATAATGATGTTGGTGATCCTCTGACTTCTCATCTAGTACCACCATGAGGTTGTGTTTTTTAAAATCAATGTCTCTACTGGATGGACTGCCATGAAATTTGGTACAGATGTTCATGTTCCCTGCAGATGAGTTGTAATAAGTTTGGTGATCTTTTAAAGGTTCTGTATGCGACAGTCTGAGCACTGATGTAGCAATAAACCTTTGTGTAAAGGTATAGTGGAGTAATGGCATACTCAGCAGATAATTAAATCACACTCTGTGCTGTAATCCAAGCTTCTCTCACGTTTGTTGTGGTAAGCCTGTCCTGCCTCACATGCAAGTAAGTGCAATTTTTGTATCCCACTGGCTGGCCCATCGCTGTTGCTTTGTACTGCACTTATACTGCAGTTACCGCTGATATCATGATCGTCCTTGCAGAGGTGTAGTGGCCATCCTCTGGTTCCCTCCCCTGCTTTACACTGTTAACTCTGTCAGCACTGTTATAATTGTTTAGAGCTGTTTATGGAGTTGACACTGAGTGACACTTCATATCCCATCTGAAAATTTGGACATGTTTTTCCTCAGCAGCAGTTTGTAAAATATGAGTCGTGGGCAGGAGAATTGATCAATCAATTCAGATCAATGACATGAGTCGCCGCTGCAGAGGACTATGAATGCAAACTTTTAAGCAGAGTGCAATTAACTTTTATTTAACTGCACCTTACGTGCTCACAACAGCGCTCCTAATGAGTGGTCCAGCTCCAAAAATATAAAATTAATACGTGGCAGCAAGTGATTTGATAAGGGCGGGACACCACAGATAAATGAATGTGTGTAGGTGAATGGGCAGTCGGGTGAAGGGGAAAGCCGGAAAAGGCTGAGAAAAAAGCCTCGGGGTGAAAGGTCTCTGTTTTCACTTGTGTATCCATTAAAGCTTTACATACTTATTTGCCAGTGCTGGTGACTTCATTTGCTAATTTTGTGATTACTAAGTTGGCACCCATTTCACTCTAAAAACATTTGAGTTGAGGATGCCAGTTTTTTTGTTGGAAAGGAGGAAAAATCCAAGGGCATCTGGTGGATGGATGGAAAAAGGCTGGAGAGGAGGGATGGAAAGACAGACATTAACAATAAAAGGAGATAAATTTCAGAAAATCAATGCATGCTTTTGAACTTCAGCAGGTTGTTAAATAATGACTGTATTACAAAAATATAGAATGATCCTTTGAGTTGGATTCGGACAGCTGTTATCCTGGATCAGTGACTTCCTGGCTCATGAGTCATGAGCAACATGAAAATGTAAAATGCTAGTCTGCAGCGTGATGCCTGCAATGCGTGCGTGTACACGTGCATGTGTGTGTGTAAACGTGATATCAGTGGATGTGACGTGGGGAGAGCTTGTCAGGGTTGTGTTAGGGAAAAAAAAGGTTAGGCGCCACTGTTCCACATCAAGGAAAACAATCTCCATGTTAATCTGTGCTGTTAATCCTGCTTTCTCCGTGCGTCCGTGCAGCAGGTTTCATCTGAGATGTCGTCAGATAAAAAGCTGGCTTCCCAGAAATCCCATGAAGCTGGACAAAGAGGCCTTGCCTGACCTGGAGGAAACCGACTGCTACACGGCCCCCTTCAGCAGAGCACGCATGCATCAGTAAGGACGACCTGTTCACACTCGTCCATACCTCCACAGAAAGTCACACACATGATGAGACTGTCATATCATGGCACTGTCTGTACCAGCAGTGTTAGATGATATTTATCCCTAAATTTCCACTCATCCATCATATCTTCATATCTGAGCTCTAGATGAAGAATTTAGAAACCAGCAGTCTTTTATATTTTATAGCTTTGGAGCCAGAACTCAAAATGATAAAGACAAGCTGATCATGAATAAGATATCGAAATACAGCAGCAGATGTGCATGAAATGATTAGATTTCTCCCCCATTCCTTCCTGGGTTTTTTCACTTTCATTTTGATGAAACTTTGATGAAAGACAGCAAATTATTTCCACTTTTCCCCCACTTGTCAGGCTTCATGGTCTCTTAAAAAAACAATGCTAGAATGAGCACAAACTTTCCACCTCAAATTGAGTTTTAATGAGCTCTGCATCGTTATTGGCTCAGCTCTCATTAGAGACTGGGTCTCAGTGATATTGATATATTGTTAAACGATGAATAACTGAATATGCTGTTGTTTTCCTCACAGCTTCACTATCAACAATAAAGAGACCTTCTTCTCCAATTCCACCAGAAGCAGAATAGTCCATCATGTGCTGCAGCGCACCAAATATGAGGATGGAAAATCAAAGATGGGTAAGGCACCGCGCTCACTGCTTGCCCTTTTTGCTCCTCACGAACAATATTTCTAGTAGTGTCACGTTAGTGTCGGGGGATTCCCATGCTCACATATTGTACACAGTAATGATCAGTATCCATCATAGTGACCTATTTAGGACAATGTGTTCACTGAGAAAAGGGCAGACTATATATCTTTTTGTTGGTTTTTACAGCTTTATATTACACTGCAGGACTGATTCCAAAATCATGGAAATTAGTCATTTTTGCAAGTCCAGTTCCTTTGTCTCAAAGTCAGTGGGTTTCTTTGAATGGGTTTTTGGTTAGATGCCCGAAATAAGGATTGTAGTTAACACAAACTTAATAGAATTAATGTTTTGTTCTACAACATAAAATGCGTCAGTAAATACCCCACTGTGAATTCTGAAGCTTTTCCGTGTCTTTAAATAGCCGGTTGCAACAAATGGCTAAATGAGACTGCAGAACATCATCACAGTGAACATGGCTTTACAGTGAGTGGGTAGCTGCGGCTGGAGCAGCTCTGTGACCCGCCCACCAGCTACATGACTCACCCACCATCAGTCCACGATCGCCCTTCACTCCTTGGTCCAAAAGCGGAGGCTCTGAAGATAATCCTAAATTAGCATTTAGCTAGCTATGAAGTGTTATGTTAACAGGTTAAGGTTAGGATTAGGGTAATCAATGGGTATATTGGATTATTGCCACGTCCAGCCTCAATATAAGCCCTTTTTGCACAGAGATTGCACTATAGGGCCACTACTAAGTCACACAAGTTACACAAAACCAAACGATTGCAGCATGGAATGAGGCTGCAGCCACAGCCACGTTGTGGTGGCGACGTTGAAGTCATGCGACCATGGTGTTGTTTGTTTAGAGCCTAATGTTAGCTTTTCAATTCTGGCAAGTCCATTTACACTGCACAAATCATACAAGCTGTGTTCATTGGTGAGAATTATCCTGCTGAACCTAATGTGCAAGTGTCATAAATGTTTGTTTACCACAGGGATTATTTTCTGCAGTAATCCAAAATCTTGGAAAACTCCCTAAGGCTTTTTGTCAGTGGAACCAGGGGGGACACTAACTTCCAAGTTGGCCCACAAAGAAAAAAAAATGTCATCCCTGCAGCACTCTATTTAATAGAAACTTTAGTATTAGACTTTATATAATTAGGACAAAATAATTAATTCCAATTACTGGCAAAGGAACAAAAGACAAAACAATTCTGTCTTTATACGTGTCTCTGTCTTTTTCTGCCGGTTGGTTTGTGTCACTATAAAAACCATCAGGGGCTCCAGTGAAAGAGACTGTCTGTCTAAATTTTGTTGTTAATTTGGCTTCACAGAACGACAGTAAGGTATTGGGGAGAATTATGCCTTTGTTTGTGGTGTTGCTGTGGGATGATTAAAATGTGGGCTGCTGCTTAGCTGTCAGTGTCGTCCAACTTGTGGCTGATCCCTCCTCTACTTCTGGCTTGTATTTTTGCGAGGTTTTGGCAGTTACCAAGCTGCACGTCCACTCCCACATCTACTATCTTGTCTGACTGCCGCCGACATGTTTTGCTGATTAATGGTTGGCCTTGAAGGGCTGGAACGGATTTCACATTAATATTTTAATACTGTTGACCACTCTACTTTCCAGCAAATAAGATCAGCTCTGCCATAAGAGTGGAAAATCCTTTTCAAATCCGCCCCTCCCTGCTCCTGCTCCCACTATCTACAGTTTTAGTCAGGGGATGACAATGCAAATGAACGCACTATTGTCCTGTGAAACATGACATATTTATTCATCACTGCTTCACTCAGTACAAGACATGCAGGTTATTGTAACTGAGTGATTTTACTCAGTAATTATGGTCCAGAAAAATAACAAAGGTTGTTTTCAAGTGTTTGCAGCTATTTGAAATTCTAACATGAGTGTTTTAGGCCTCTAATGTGCTTGTTTAATGCAGCTTGTCAGTTAGATAATGCAGTGAAATGTTATAACTGTAGAAGAGTGGGTTTAAATGAATCTGTCATTGGAACCCCTCTCACAATTGGACTGGTACTGAATTTTTAATGTGATTTCTCTGTGCTTTTCCAGCTAGTCTATCAGCATCCTTTGAAATTGCATTGTTTATTCTACTGCAGGTATCAACCGGTTATTGGGCAACAACACATATGAGGCTGCGTTTCCTCCTCATGAGGTAAGAAGGTTTTTATTTGCATCGAAAATCTCACAAAATGTAAATTTCCCCCTATAATGAGAATTTTCTTACTCTTTTTCTCATCAGGGTGGTTACAAGAGCAGACACCCAATTAAGACACACGGTGCCCAGAACCACAGGCATCTTCTGTATGAGCGCTGGGCCCGCTGGGGGATCTGGTACAAATACCAACCTCTGGACCTCATTAGGTAATCAACACAGCATCATTTACTATTTTGATATGAGCTGTACTGTCCTGGTTTTTGAGTATTGTTCTGTTTGTGATCACATTCAGGATGTGTTGTTTAAATAAGACATAATGTAAAACCAGCCGTTTATCTCTGATCACAGTCAGGTGACAGGCTTTTTTGAAATCTCTCCTTGACATCTCAATGTGTCGGATATTTTGAGAGTTTAACTATTGGGGAATTGAGGAAAGTGTGAATGCATTTTAGTTCATGGCTGTCTTGGCACTGTTGTGTTTTAGCACTGCATTCTCTTAAGAGTGACAAGAAATGCTGTGACATTTGGGGAAATACACTTATTCAGTCTCTTGCCAAGAATTACTGTAGGTGAGCAGATCAATACCACTCTTCTGTGCGAAGAGAGCTTGATCCAGGAGGCAATGAGCTTAGCTTTGCATTAAGACTGGAAACTGGAACAAAAACCACTGTATAACTCCCTCTAAAACCACACTTTTTCTGATTGTGGGCAGATTGTTTAGCTTTTGACAGAGCCAGACTCACTGTTTCCTCAATCTAAGATGCTGTTGGGAAAAGTTTGCCTTGAGATTTCCTCCAGAAGGGGTTAGGACAAAAATTATGTTTACGGTTTAAAAAAAGGAAAAAAAAGGGTTGGGGGGGCGGAGGGGTCGTCTTGAAATGGCTTTCTGCAAGCCCTTTAGGCAAACTTCTTCCATGTGTTGCTAATCAAGGTTAAATGACTGTTGAAATTGTATAAATGTATCAACAATTAGAGATTTTATCAAACTGTTTTTATCAAGGTAGCTATCCCTTTAACATCTCCAGTTGTGTTAGTTGTGGAAGTGTTACAAATCAATAAGAAGGTCTGCTTTATGACTTTTCTATATCGGAGTTAAAGCACCTACAACTGATATATTTATTTTAACAATCAAATGACAATGTGAAAGCCACATGTAACAGGGTCGGTTGTAGTGATAAACCTAAAGAGAATTATCACCCAAATCAGCAGCTCCCCTTGGCTTTATAGAGCACTCAAAGCATTATTTTTGGCTGCAGCAGGCAGCTGTTTTCAGTGTAAAAGCTTTAGAAACCCACTGTGCGCCGCCTGCTCAGTGTCAGACTCCAGACAGACACAGTTAAAGCCTAGCTGGTGAACATAGTAGAGCAGTAGAGGTAGAGAGGTAGTAGAGGTTTTTCCCTCAGGAGATAGTAGAGACCAAATACAGAGCTTAAAGAAAAATGACTATTGGACATACATTTACCAGCTGGACAGAAACACGACTTCTGATGTCTCATAATGTTGCGACATGTCTGCTGGATGTGTAAAAACCAGAGTGCCTGCGTGTCAGTGACATGTCCTTGAAATCTTAAATGTTTGTGAATTTGACTGAAGAAAATCAATGCCTTGAAAGTTTATGAAAAAAGACATAAATAGTGTTCCGTCATTGAAAGTGCTTGATTTTATATAAATTTTTTGCAAGAATAGAAACTGAAGTGCTTTTGACAGTGTTCACACATGCAAGCCTCTCTCTCTTTTTACTTGTTGTCTATGAGCTTCTGAAGAGCTCGTTCTCACTATATAAATCCTCAGTGTTTAAGTCATTAACATTGATTTAACTTGTTTAACTATGAACCTTAAATAACTATGCTGTATTGGGTCCTTGAATATGAAGGAATTGGATCTCGAAAGTCCTTTAAAAGTACTTGACTTTGATGTTTAAGAAGGTGTGGGAACCCTGAAATAAGTAATAATTTCGACGAATCAACATTATACTCGTTCGCAACTTGTTTCCGTGAGCAGCAAGTGGCTTAAAAAGCAATTATTGAAGGATTCATGTTTTGTTTTTGGTTTTTCATTATTCTGATGAGTAACTTTAGTTTTCAGGTATTTCATTTATTGCTTAGATTTTTCTTTCTTTGCTATTGTTTTTAACTAATCCCACCTTCTATTTATTTTTATTGCATATTATGGTTGTTTTTCTTAAAAATGTATTTTGTACTTTTTATGTGCTTTTACTGTTTTGACCTTTGTTGTTTAATGCATCTGTTATATTTCTATTTCCTTTATTTGTTTTTCACCTCTGGAGTTATGGTATGCATGTGCTGTATAATGATTTTATTTATTTAATGTGTTTATATATGTATGTGTGTGTGTGTGTGTGTGTGTGTGTGTATGTATATATATATATATATTGTCAGGTACAAACATCTAACAGAATAGACTACTACCTGTGTAAACGTGATTAAATGATGAGTAGATCATTCTGTCGGTTGGAGTAGGTCTTTCTGTCAGGTGCAAATATCTATCATAATGGAAAACTACCTATATAAATGTATCAGAATGGACGAATACATACATATACATATATGTGTACATATACATATATGTGTGTGTGTGTGTGTGTGTGTGTGTGTGTGTGTGTGTGTGTATATATAATTGTTGGGTTTTAAATTTTAGTACTCTCGCATGTAAAGCGCTTTCATGTATTGCATTTCTTGTATAACAGGTGCTATACAAGGTTATTATTGTTATTATTATAATAATTATTTCCATGTGGTTGTCTTATCTATGAATGGTCTCTCTATCGAGTTTAGGAAATTTTTTTTCACATTTTTCACTTCTGTATCTTGGTTTACAGATAGCTAGTCTGTATCAGTTTTCATCCAGAAACCAGAGACCATGGCTGGGATGCTAGTGTGCATGTAATAAGATTTGTTGACTCTCCTTTTTTTCTTTTTTTTTTTTACAGCCCTATTTTTTCTCACTGTTAATAGAGTGTTGCATACACACTTGGGAGTTACCTGATGCAGCTAATAGTCACTGAGCTGCTTTACTGAAGCTGTCCCGAGATTTGTGTTTTGCTCAAGGACACCCTGACAGCTGTGGTTAGGAGGCAGATACAGTTATTGATTCCCACCACAGTGTTATACTCTGTGTGACCTTTCAGCCCAGAAGCCGTCCTATCAATTAAGCTACTACAGTACACTAACTACACCCTCAACTCTAACGTAATATTAATGTACAGGTTTGATTACCAGTCAGCACAATTTAATGGTGGATTTTGACCAGGCTGTCTCTCCTTCTCTCTCCCAGGCGTTACTTTGGTGAGAAAATCGGTCTTTACTTTGCATGGTTGGGCTGGTACACTGGCATGCTGATCCCTGCCGCCCTGGTCGGTGTTTTTGTCTTCCTCTATGGCCTCTTCACTATGGACTCCAGCCAAGTCAGGTCAGTTCACACAACCTGCATACTGTGTAAGATATATTGATATACAATGTAGAATTTAAACAAATGCACATTCTTGATTGTTACTGACATTTCCCGGGTTTGTTGTGTCATCAGTAAAGAGATTTGTGAAGCCAACACCACCATCATGTGTGCCATGTGTGAGGAGACCTGTGAGCCATGGACGCTGAGTGACAGCTGTGTCTACGCCAAGGTCAGTGCAGCTCTGGAATTAATCTGTATCTTTACAGTATTTCAGCATGTCTGTATTTCTCCTTACAAACATTTTTAAGTCCTAAAACTTTCATCACCACATAAACTAGAAAGTTGTCAAGTTGTCTCAGTTGAATCAGTGTACATCATGATCACAGAGATCTTGGAGCTATAAATGGATTATATTGAAATACTGATGTATTCAAAACCCATTTCATTCCTTTTTTTATCAAAGTTATTGAAACAAAAATCAGTATTTCAAAGGTTTTGTTAGATGTGTTTGAAAATACTCTCAAGCATACTTTCTATGCTTGCCAAGAGTTAAGTGAGGTGATCAACACCACTCACATTTTCCCATTAAATATGCAGCTACAGCCAGCAAACGATCATCTTAAATTAGCTGGAAACAAGGGTCCAACAGCTGGCCTTTCTTTGTGCAAGGTTAAAAACCACAATGTATCAATTTTACACCTAGTTTTTGTAGGCATTCAGGGGTAAGTTTGGTATTTTACAACCTGGACCATATTTTCACATATTTGTGTCTATGTTTGTGCCCCACGGATGACATTTTTCTGTTGGCCAACCTGGAAGCTAACTTCACCCTGGCTCCCTCATCAAAAAACCTATGGGATCAGTCAGCTTAAATGCAATCACCAGAAGTGAAAAGCTAAAATTAGGCTATAAGGAACTGCACTACTGTCGCATCGCCACTGCTACAAGGCTGTATAGCCGTGCTCTGCGCAGTTTGGCATTATAATGTTCTGTAGCCACTCATTTAGCCACCTGTTAGCAACCACCTTTTGTAAGACACATAAACACTTTAAAGTTCACAGTAGGGGTATTCACTGATGTATTTCACGTCGTAAAAGAATGTGTGAAAGTCTTCACCCGTTAAAAAAAACCCACTGACTTTGAGATGAGGTAACTAGATGTACAGATTTGCGGGTTTTAGAATTCATTAATCGGATTCTCTATGGAGACAGCAGTTTTTGAAATTGGTACAGTATTGAGCTAGAGGGCAGCAATGTAACTACTACTACTGTGCACACAACAATGTACTGTATGTCCACTGTAAATGGTGTTTTTTAAAATAGATTTAGGTGACCCAACCCATTCCATAAGTCGACCCTATACACAGAAATACACAGACGCTTTTTAGTTGTATGAATATATTGTTTTTTTCAATTAAGTTCTCTTAAATTATAACACCCCACCCCCCGTCACAAAACATTTTTTGAATCTTGCCCAGAAGTGAATTAATTCTTGATCTAAAAATGATAATAATTGCAGTTTTAAATTTGAACAGATCTATGAATGCATGTGACTTTAAAAACTGTGTTTGTGTGCTCCCTATATCCCACATTATTACTATCCTGATGGCTCTCTTTTGAAGTATGCATACTGGTCGATATGAGAGTGCTATAAGTCTTTTTTTATAACTCTCTGCAAGAAAGCTGATTTCTAATAATGTCAAACTATTCCTATAACAAATATCTCATGTGAGGCACGAAACTTTGAAGTAAAATGTTGATCACAAAGCCCTGGCATGAATTTGAAGCTGCTGAATATGAAAATACATCAAAGTCATACTTGTGTTTCATGGCACCATTTGAGGAAGCACTTTTTCAGAGCAGCCCTTCATGTGCTTGTGTTTCTAGGTGACCCATCTGTTTGATAATGGCGGCACTGTGTTCTTTGCTATCTTCATGGCTATTTGGGGTAAGTGGAGGCTGTTTTTTGTCTACTGTTTTTCCCTTTTCCTGGTTTTGTGAACACTTGTTGTATTACATCAGCGACGTGCCTCGCTTGATACAAACCCCTCTGGAATCCAAATCTATTTATACAATAGTGTGTCAATGCTCATGCTTCCACTCTGCTCTCAGCTCTTCCAAAGACATTAAGCTTCTCAACCGAGAATTCAGTACGGTAAACACACTGCAGTGCAAACAGAAGATCCTCGCTCTGTAATACATTTGTCAGTGAATAAATAGTGGTCAGGTTTCTAGGATTGAGCATCTGCACTTATACTCCCAGAGCCGTCCTGATGTAATTAGTCGGATAATTAAACATTTCTCCAAGGGGAGACGGTATCATTCGGCTGTCTAGGTTGCAGAGCTGCACCATAATAGCAGTAAAAGGCGGTTATGGTTCCCCCAGCTTTAATATCTTCATAATGTAACGTGTGAGCGGCATCTGGCCTAGATCAACCTATCTGCCAGCGTGGTAAATAATCACCTGTACCCAGAGGGAACTCTTGGCACATCATGTTCTGTGTTTGGGCTAAATGAAGGCCAAGGAGAGCCAAGGGAGGTCCAGCCAGCCTCGCCGACTGAGGTCTGCAGCTCGGAATCCTGCATGAAGGCTTTTGGCAATGTGGACCAAAGTAACAGTACTGCAGCGCTGAGTGAGTGCACTCTAGGTCTGCTGTGTGTGAGCGAGCTAGAGATGAAAAATTGGTTTGCCCAAGGGACCGAACGTAGGCATCTGAGAAGGCTGCTTTTCTCTCTCTTAAAACAAAAGTGGGTCAAGCTATATTAAACTTCAACATCTTTAACAGCAGTCAGAGTTGTTCTGACTGAAGATTCATATTCTGGTGCTTTTTAAGGCCACAGTGCCTTTGTGTGTCCCAAATGTATCTTCTTCTCTCATTTAGTTTTACTTTAACTGTATTAACAAACAAAACTATGTGTGGGGATGCAACCAACAATCCGCATTAATTCATTTTAGGAATAACCAATATGGAGAAAATCAAATATCACAATATTTTTGACCATTTACTTGTATCTATATTGTAGGGTTGACTGTTGGTGCTTTCACAAAATATTTTCACAATGAGATTTTTTATGAATAAAATAATCAGTTATGTAGATATAAAGGATAAAGGCAAATAATAAAACAGATAAAACAGAAAATTATATCACTTTACTCTAAAGCAGCCTTTTAAACCATGAAAAGACAACACTTAAAAAAATTGTATCCAACATGTAAGAAGATATTCAGTCTCAGATCATGGTATTGATATAATATCAATATATTCCCCAGTACTATTTAATCTGCAGGTTCTTTTCTTGATTAATGGCTTGATCTAAAAATGTCACAAAATGGTAAAAACTGTCCAAAAGCCCCCGGTGCTTTTTTTGTGACCAACAGTCTAAAACCCCCACTACTATCAAACAGGACAAAGAAATGCAGCCACTTCATATAGCTGAGTAGCTGGCCCTGAGGATTTTTTTGGGCAGTTTTTTCTTGAAAAAACAACTCAGTTATTGAAGGTATACTATGCAGGATTTTCCTAAAAACAAACAATGTACTGATTCATATATAAGTAATCTGTTCCCAATCATCATTTATGACCCACTTGAAGTATGAGTTGCTGTATTTGTCTGTAGAGACTCTGCCCTCTGCTGGTATTTTCTTTATGTCTTGTTACTTTGCTATGTTTGGGACGTTCCTGGGCACAGCAAGCAGTGAGGTTGGAACTTAATAAAACTTTATTTAATTTTAGAGACCAACAGGGCCAGGTGTCCTCTGAGGATAGGTCTCCTTTGAAAAAGAGATTGTTGATCTTACGGGACTTACCTGGTTAAATATGGGTTAAATAAAAATTAATAAAACCTAAATAATCCAGTTTGGACTGGTATCAAAACTTCTCCAGTCAAGCAATACCTGCATTTGATCCTTTTGGAGATCAGAAAAAGAAAAAGGAAAAGAAAAATTATATCTTATATCTGTATTGCTTTGCTTGCAGCCAATCATCACAAGCATTCTTTGATATAATGCTGCGAGTGATTGGCCTACAACTGCAACAGCTACAACCCACACAGTCTGTGGCGAGGTGACATCAAGTGCAGCATATTTGATAGAGTTGGCAGTTCACCGTGCCAAGATGCCACCAAATGTGTGAAAATATGTCTATACGTCATGCCTGTGGCATCTGGTGGCATTTTACGCAACTGAGTGCTCCCATTTACATGATGGGTATCTAATGGAGAAGGAAAAAAGGGATCAAATGAAGTAATCTATTAGTATTGGTATCACTTTAAGGGTACTGGTTAAGGTATTAGTATCTTAATTTTTAGAGATGCCCAGCCCTAGCGACCAGGTGCCAGACCATACGCAGTAGACATCCAACAGGAGGCAATGGAAATCACAGACACAGCCCAGAAAAAAAGACATACAGTAAATGAGAGGGAAAGTGATTTATAAACCTGCCTTGTATACCGTTGAAATAATTCACAACCATTTTCTGTTAGTAGTTTAGTCCACCAAATGTTTCAGCTCCAAACACATGTAACATGTTCAGATGTATGAAGGAGCTGTTTTAAGGCTGCACAGCACTGATCCAGCACTCATGTCAGTTATCATCAGACGTTCGTTCCACCGCTACAAAATCCCACATGTGTAAAAAATGTATGTCTAATGAAAACTGACAAAACAGCTGAATCAGTGGTGTAGTGTTACACTGTGCTGTCTATCATAGATCATACGTGATTGTAGTTTCTTTTTTTTCCACTGACTCCGCGGCCTGCCTGTCTCTGTCTCTGCACTAATGCTTCAATGACAAACTTTTCCACATACGGTATATTGAACCACATAAATATTGATTCTGAAGCGTGTGTTCCATTCAGCTTTTTTAAAAGCTTTTTTTTTGTGTTATGTAGATGTAATAAGCCAGAATACATGCAGAGTCTTGACAGAAAAAGATTATCCACATCATTTCGTGTGTTATGTGCAGCTCAAGTCACAATAGAGTCCAACACAAAGGAAACAATGCCTCCAGAGTGAGTTCTGCCCACTGAAAGCTTCACTTTTGAAGTCTTTCAACACAGGGTGGATCTCGCCTGACAAAGACAAGACTTGGGGGTGAAATATTGTACAAGTAAAGCCTATTTGCTGTTGCCACTTTCCCTGAACTCCTCTACAGAAACGAAAGCAGTCTGTGAACTGATGGCTGTAATCAGTTTTAATAATGGCCCGTGCACATCACTGCAGCCTGCGTTTCACTCAGGATATCTGTCCGCAGTGTGGTGTTTGCATTGTGAATGGCAGGCTCCTGATTATCAATCACACTGTGTGCTTCCTATCAAAAGTCAGTCAATAATGTAATTGATTCCTGATGCTTCTGCAGCCACAGTATTCCTGGAGTTCTGGAAAAGGAGGAGGGCAGAACTGACTTATGACTGGGATCTCATCGATTGGGAGGAGGAAGAGGTATGTCAGCAATATCCTCAAAAATAGATCATTTGATTCCACCACAATTTAGCACGTCTTGTAAATCTGACACCGCTTACATGATATGAAAAGACGACACAGTTCAATAGCTCACGCTGGATTGTGTTTTGTGAATCAGGAGGAGCTGAGGCCTCAGTTTGAAGCCAAGTACTCCAGGGTGGAGAGAGTCAACCCTATCTCTGGCAAGCCCGAGCCTTTCCAGCCCTTCTCAGACAAACTCAGCCGGCTCATGGTGTCTGTGTCCGGAATATTTTTCATGGTAAAACCTTTGATCTTTGAATAATCTCCTCTTTTGGGATTCAGGCTCACAGTGAGATCACAGTTATTTAATGTGCCACCTTTGGAGCATTTATTATGCTGTGGCATTACATCTCCCCCTGCTGGACAAAAAGTGCATTAGGAGGAACTAAATGTGATCTTTGTGATGGCCTAATTTCTCCTCTTTGCACATTACATTTGAGTGATGAGTTTGCTTACCTGAATGGTTGCTTCTTAATCTATAGATTCATGGTAAGATAAGTTTAAGCAACCTAAACTGAGGTGCTCATCGTATCCCCTCCTCTCTGCTTCCCTCCCTCCATCATCTCCGCTAAGATTTCCCTCGTCCTGACAGCCGTTTTTGCTGTGGTGGTTTTCCGTCTCATCGCGATGGAGAAGTTTGCCTCCTTCGGCTGGTACTTTGTGAAGAAGAACTGGCAGTTTGCCACCTCTGGCACCGGCGTCTGCATCAACTTCATGATCATCATGTCTCTCAACGTGGTAAGTGTCTGGACAAGCGTCATCTGGCACGTTTACATTTCCTGTCCAACCAAAGTTTAATGTAACATTTACTTAGAACTATGTTCCAGGAAACCTCACATCCACAGCCACATAGACTCTTTGTTTTTTTTCTCTTTGGTTCTCTTTTATATGATCCTCCTCAACCTTTTCCGTGTTGATGCTTACGAGTGCTGTCATCTTGTCAGGTGTATGAAAAAGTGGCGTATCTGCTGACCAATTTAGGTAAGCAATGTCTATTTATACCTTCAGAAGTGTATGCCAGATGTTTTGCAAGTGTTGATTTTCTCCCTTGTCCACCCCAAATAACCTCTGCCCCCCCCCCCTCAGAGCACCCACGCACAGAGTCTGAGTGGGAGAACAGCTTTTCTCTGAAGATGTTCCTGTTCCAGTTTGTAAATTTAAACAGCTCCACATTTTACATCGCTTTCTTTCTGGGAAGGTAGGCTGGCTGCCACAAACTCTGCAGTTCATGTTTACAGTGAATTTAATGAGCCAATTGTGCAAAGATGTTTCATTTCAAACTCCCATGTCATGACATCTACCAAGACTCCCTTTTCACTGTATCATTATTTTTGGTCACCATGTTTTTAACATTTACAACAACCGCCTTGACTAGAAATCTAACCAAGCCGTGGTTTATTGGACACAATTAGCACCTTTAAGTGTCTTTTGTTTCCTGCTCAGACTTCATTAGTTCTCCTCTGATTGAATTTCAGAGCTAATGTTGCCAATCTTAATCTGTTCAGGTTTGCTGGCAGGCCTGGAAAATACAATAAACTCTTTAACCGATGGAGACTGGAGGAGGTGAGTGCAATTAGACATCACCATAAATGCGCTGATTATTGCCTGCTGTTTTCAGATATATTTAGAATCATCATGTAATTTATCTTTCTAATGATCTGCATGCATATTACTACATGAACCCATTAATCTCCCACATAATTACTGGGATTTTGATTTTTAATTGTCAAAAAACAGAATGGGATAAAGTGTGCCCCAGGATTTAATCATGGCTTTCAAGTACAGGCCCTGAAATATGGATGTTACAGTTTTATTTCAATATATTTCTCTCAGTGTCACCCGAGTGGCTGTTTGATAGATCTGTGCCTGCAAATGGGAGTCATCATGTTCTTCAAACAAATCTGGAACAACTTCATGGAGCTCGGTTATCCGTAAGTAATATTTCATTGTAATCACGTGGTACTTTCTTAACGAGGAATGCAACATTTTATCCTTATTGCTGTAAATTGAAGTGATTGGCAGTTTACTAACCTTGTGTAATTTGTGTCATTTTTTTGTCCTTTAGCTCATTAGCATATGAAAAGGCTTTTCTCCCACTGTAACGCGTCAAATCCGCTCGTGTGGGGCTTAGTAACAGGGCTCCAGCAGCGCTCAGTGAATTGTCAGAAATAATTGCTTTGAGTTGACAGTTAGCTACTTGCTACGTTTTCAGTTTGCTGCAGAACTGGTGGTCTCGTAGGAAGATGAAGAAAGGAGGTGGTGGAGGGCAGAATGTAGAGAATAAAGCCCAGCTTCCACAGTGGGACAAAGACTGGAATCTGCAGCCAATGAACGCCCATGGACTGGTAGACGAATACCTTGAAATGGGTAAAACATCAGACTCTCTTTGAGTGTTATATCTGACTGATAGCAAGGGGAAAAATTCAGAGTATGTACCTTGTTGGTGCCAAAGTTGAGACAGACGTCTTCTGAAGTTCATCCAAACGGTTCTTCCCTCTGCAGTTCTCCAGTTTGGCTTCACCACCATCTTTGTGGCTGCATTCCCGCTGGCTCCGCTCCTCGCTCTGCTCAACAACATCATTGAGATTCGCCTTGACGCCTACAAGTTTGTCACTCAGTGGAGGAGACCCATGCCTGCCCGAGCCACTGACATAGGTCAGTGTGATCTCTGACCGCCCCCACACACCTCCGCTCTGTGTCTCACCAACAGCATCTGTTGTATTTTAGATCACAGACACATATTGCCAACAGTGCAACATTGTGGGTACCAAACATTTTCCATCCTATGGGGATAGATACGTATGTTCACATATCCTTTTCTTCTGTACTGCCATATGCTGCACCTCGCCTCCCACCATCCCATCTCCCCATATGATTACAAACGACACCCTCGAACTGCAGTATAATATATGGCCAAATGCTTCTTGTGGCCCGTTGCCCTGTAATTAAAGGAGGAATCCACCCTGAAACATTTAGAAATCTTTAGCTGTAATGAACGCATGATGCTTCAGTCGCACAGAATCAAAAAGAAAAGCTTCTTTATAGGTTTAAGCCAAAATCTACTGATAATACAGAGAAAAATCTAATGCAGAACAAGCAGAGAGATGATTTTTCTCCACTGTCAGCAGAAGTCTTAACTCCAGTGCAGCCAAGAAAACAGGCTGTATTTTGACAGTTAACAAATTGCTTGGTTACAGTATATGGCTTTTACGCGTTTATATAAACAGTATGTTGTACAGCACCTCTGGAGGCTGTTGAAACTCATTCTGAAAAAATATTAAAGTTGCTTCATTCAGAGAATTAATATAGCAGCAAACCACTATTTGCTGTGTACAGATATTGTGGAGTGATGTTGTTCTGAGCAGAAAATGCGGTCATGTTTCTTCTGTTTCTTGTTATCTGAGCTTCTCTGTTCTTTGTTGTGGTAGCTGGCCTGGCAGCACATGCACATTATATACAGATATATATATATATTTTTTTTTTTCGTTGTTTTTGTGGAACACACTTGGTTGTACTTGGGAAAGTCTGAAAGAACCTTGTGGAAAAAAAATATGCATCACACTGACTAGCTATTTGCCACCTTATGCGAAAAAAAACCATGAAGCAGTAGTGAAGCTGCCTTGCGCTGCCTATGTAAAAGCTGCAGGGGCCTCTCCAAGCTCAGCGAGCTTTGGCTGTTTGATTCAGCAGTGAATTGCAGCCACACTAAAAGCTGGGGATAGTTTAACTTTGGACGGCTAATTGCAGCAGGAGAATCAGGTCAATCCTGTAACATGTTGACCTATGTTACAAAGAATTTCTTCCCTACACATGAGCACACCCTGTGAGCACAGAAAAACACAATTATTGCAGCAAACAGTACATCACCCCATCTTGGTGTGCTTTTGAGCCCTACATCTGATTCCCCCCTGGTTAAGTCAGCACTGTTGCCGTTAGCACTGTTGCTGTTAGCATTGTTTGTGCTGTTAGCAGCATTAGCTGCTCGCCACCGACTCAACAACCTCCATTTTAAGAGCTGTGTGCAAACAATTCCGGCCCAGATTATAAATTACAGATGGTTGCATACAGCTCCTTTACCTTAAGTAAAGTAAATGGAGGGCAGAATTTCACTTTGTTGTTCATCATAAGCTTCTGCTTCATGAAGCTTAATTACATTGTCTTGTAGATGAAGTCATGCAGCTTTATCAATATTTTTTTCTGACTGTCTTCTTTATGTTCTGCTCTGGGCTGGCTGTCAGGTATCTGGCATGGGATTCTTGAAGGAATCGGCGTGCTGGCAGTCATCACCAACGCCTTCGTCATCGCCATCACCTCAGACTACATCCCCCGCTTTGTTTACGCCTTCAAATATGGCCCATGTGTCAACAAGGGACACCGCCTTGAGGATGAGTAAGCACTTATGTGTAAGCTGTAGATATATCAGGCAGAGTGGCTCGTGTTTGGGACTGATAGCTTCTCCTCTCCTCCTTCAGGTGTTTGCGAGGCTACATGAACAGCAGCCTGTCTGTGTTTGAGATGGAGAACACCAGTCCAGTCAGATACTGCAGGTACAGAGACTACAGAGCGCCGCCCTGGAGCACTGTGCCGTATGAATTCACCCTGCAGTTCTGGCACGTCTTGGCTGCCAGGCTGGCCTTCATCATTGTCTTTGAGGTCTGTCAGCATTTCTTTTTTTCATTTAACAGCAAGACAAGCAGCTAAATCACTGCATGTTTTCTTAAGTCTGAAACTACAGAATGTTTTTTAGATGTACTATTTTTCTTACTTTAAATAATTTATGTTGCCTTTATTGTTCAGTGGAAACCTCACAAGTCCAACTGTGGTGATTTTAATGCTTAAATTGAATATTGCTGCTTCAGTAGGTTTAGGAATTGTCACCAAAAAACCCACAGAAAATTGCTGGATTATATGGTGCTCCAGCTAGAAAAAAATGCACCATGTTAATTCTTTTTCCCATGAAAAGTTAAGATTTTCCCCTGACAGCGCTGCCTCCTTGTGCAATGATTTGTACAGTGAGAAAAACTGGCATAACACACATCTATAAAACATTACAGGGAACATAAAATTCTCTGTTGTGGTGCACACAGTGTTAACCTTTGCATGTAAACACTGGCAGCTAAAGCGTGTAAGCTCTATGGAAGGTAACTCATAAATGATTAATGCTCCCCTCAGCACCTGGTGTACGGGATCAAGTCCTTCATAGCATACCTCATTCCGGACATGCCGAAGGATCTGTGCGATCGCATGAGGAGGGAAAAGTACCTGATGCAGGAGATGATGTATGAAGCAGAACTGGAGCACCTGCAGAAGGAGAGGAAGAAGAACGGACGGCGTTATCACCACGAGTGGCCTTAGCTTTTACCCCCTTGTCTCCACTACACACGGCGCAGCCCTCAACTCACAGGCACAACCTCCCCCCTGCCTGCTTATTTATGTATTTTTAGCTTTGAGAGTCTAGCTTTACTCGGCTGATTCTGTACACCAAAGACACCCTCTTCAGTAACCGGATCCTCCCCCAAAACCTGTCTGGCTTCAGGCTGTGACCCCAACCACTCCCTCGCCATCTGTTCCACGTCCAGTGTTGGCGCTGCTCTTGGCTTTTGGCTCTGACCCTCTCCCCGGCCACCCCGCCCCGCTCCGCCTCCTCACCAGGCTTCATCCAGCAGGTTGCCCTTGGGTCTGTGCTGTGTCATGGCTTCACTGGGGAGACCTGTGCAATTGTAATGTTTACTATGCAGATCAAGGGCTGCAGATCACCACTGCTCACTTTTTGGCACCCATCCTGCACTCTCTCTGTGTGGCAGCTAGCACTCCACTTCGACTCTGTTTGGTGCAGCTCGCAGCATGGCCCTGTTTGTTTTTTTTTTTTCTTTGTGAGCATCAACAGAGCCACCGCTCTGCCGGTTATATGTGACAGAGCTCCTGCGGCTCTAGCGTCCTTGTTGCAAAAGAGATTCTGGTGATGTGGCTACCAAATACAACAGACACTGTTCCTGCAAAGCGACTGTATATCGCACATGAAGCATGCTGAGTAATATTTGCGGCCATTTCGTAAACTGCAAAGAAAAAAATAACAAAAACAACGGCACTCATTGTGGAGGATGTGGACATCCATTCATTTGACAAAGAATTCTCTATGACATGATATAAAGTGCATGGTAATATTGTTTTGTACCTTTTTTGATAGACAAAGTCCCTGTCTTGATGCCTGGTTCCTGTGTGTCTGTACTCCTCGGTGTGAGCTGAGTGTTAATCCCTGTCCACGCTACTGCTGAGCTTGACTGTCCTGAGTCGAGGAAATGTGAACTTAGTGCGATTTGATTGTGCCTACAGTTGTGCGCACCACAGTTGTGTCACCAACATCACGTGTGCCTGTTTGTGCTGCACGTGCTTTCTTTCAAGTGCAAGAAATATTCTCTCTCGTCGTTCTGTTGTGTGATCTTCTGTAAACTCTCTGAACTCTCCTGTAAGGATTTGCTTTGGATGTGAGTCACACCACAGTACCTACTCGGGTCTCTGCTAATGGCTCTGAAACATGGTATACGTTGTAATGTGACTCCCATCATGAACAATGTATAGGCTTGCATGCAGGAGCCGCAAATCTGCTCTTCCGTTCTGCGCTCGCAGCCTGTTTTTCATTTGTTGTTGGAAGCCCTGAAGCGTGGTTGAAACTTGGAATCCCGTCTTAGACATACCTGTGGCTTTGGATGTTCAACTTGCAAAGAACATCCATCCACTGTTCCTCACTCACAACCAACACACTTCAGTTCTAGTCCTCTGCGAAGCACATGGTCAGGCGCAGTTTCGGCTGCTCCTCGACCTTTTACTAATGTGAAACCGTGAAATTTGTTCAGTGCAGAGTCATGACCTTTTATTGTGGTCAGTTCTAATGTCATGGAGCAGAGCGTTTTTTTGGAAACTCAGGAAAACAGGCAGCATGAGCGACGCATCCATCTGTGAGGCTGAGTCATTAACATAATCATTTCCTGTTTTACTCATGTTGAGATGGAGAGTTGTGGTGTGAATGGAGGGGGTTTGTGTTTTGTAAATGATTAGAGCTTTGGCTCAGAAGCTCCAGTTCAGGTCATATGATGGAAAATAAGATTTAGTAAATAACTGAAGATAAAGAATATTACTACCCTGAATGCACTGCACAACACTGAAAAACTTATATTCATTTTGTTGTTTTTTGTATATACATTTTATGATGTATGTAATGTTTTTATACTTTTTTTTGTGCTATCTGGATGAGTTCACCAATTTTCGCCCTCAAAAGAACAAAGGTAACATCCACATTTCTCAGGTGTCCTCTGAATGTTATATATTTTCTAAGATGCAATCAAAAGGTGTCCTGCTTTTTAATATATATATATTTTTGCACTGCAGTGCATTTTGCATGACTATAATGCGCACTCACTGTTTGAAGCATGTTGGACTTCCTTTGCATAATCACAGTAAATATATAAGAGCCGATCAGAAATCATGAGATTCAGTAACAAAGTTTAATGTGGACATAGGCTTATGATGCAAGTTGTTTTTTGAGGCCCTGTCTACATGTATACAAGAATTTTTTGAAAACAGATATTTTACCCTTCATTTAAAGAAATAATTCTGTCCGCACAAACTTTTTAAAAAAAATAATAATAAAAAAAAAATGTCCACACTAGAACACAAAAATGACTCCCAATGCTTGTCGGCATTAGCTTACTTCAGGAGTCTCCCCTTGTCGCAAAGGTTGTAAAGTATGCACTGATATTAGCTTTTACAAAACATATACTCGAAATCTCATCAATTTATATTTCCAGTTGATATAAGAAAGAAGGAGGTCATTTAAACAAAATAATAATCTGGTCATGCTTCACTTTTCCTTTCTCTCCTCATCAACAACAATCCCCCTCTGGAAAGTGTCCCACTATGTGCTCTTTCAACCCGTGCTGTGTGAGAGACTCACCATGTTGATGTGTGTTTCCCCCTACTTAAATTGAACCAGAACCATAGCCCAAAGTCTAACCACTGAAGGGGGTGCTACACTTGTACAGGGGGAAACTGGAAAACTGTTGTTTCTGATGGTATTCAAGCTACAGATGCTGAAGTGGAGCAAAAACATTTAGTGCAGCAATGGCTCCTTTTGTCAGTGAAGTATAAAAGAGGCGAGAGCACAGGCAGCATTACCTGTTGGCTGTGAGTGGCACGGCCTGACACCAAGGAGGCTGTCTGTGCTCTCGCCTGTTTTATCGTTTGCCAGCAATACTTATATTTTCATGGAATAATATCCCCCTTCTCGTAAAATTCTCGTAAAAAGACATTTTTTTTAAAATATAAAATTACAACTTTATTCTGGTGATATTATGACAGTACTCTTATAAAATTATGACTTTTTTCCCGTAAAATTACAACTTAATTCTTGTAATATTATGAGTTTATTCTCATAAACTTTTAATTTTTCTCCTTGTAAAACTATGACTTTATTCTCATAATATTACAAGTTTCATCTCAAAATTACGACTTTATTCTCGTAATATTATGACTTTATTCTTGAAACCTAACTTTTTTCCTCATTAACATGGCCCTAGTCTTACATAACGAGCAACTGCTTTGTTTCACATGTCAACACAAATAAACGGTAACTTGAGTTTTAAAACATCTGCAACTTAAAAGGCTTTTAAAAAAATCTCTGTTTATGCATGTTTGTATTTGTATACATGGAGACGGGGCTCTGAGGTGTTTTCAGGCCACAGTGTTCAGTCCATTGATCATGTTCATTTCATTCATGAGAGAGAGAGACATTTGTTTTGAAATCTCATCCCAACACTTAGAAAACTCCTCCAGGTTTTCAGAATCTCTTCCCTGCTATGTGAACATTGAAAATCTATGCATGTTGTTATCCTTGAATTTGAATTTGAAGCTGATGTAAATGTTCTGGTACATTTGTACTGTGGGGTATGCATGATCTAACACCTGCTTTCAGCAAGGCTAACTTCTGTAGAGTTGTTAACGGCGTCTTACACATATCACCTCCCTTTTTCCAGTGTTGGTCCTTTTTGAAGGTTCAGACAAGAATATTATGTTTCATGATGTGTCAGAATTTTCAACTACAAGAGTATTTTCTAAATAAAAGCTTGGCATCCAGACTTATTTATATAATCTGGCCAGTAGTAAATTTGATGGAGCGGCTGATAAAACTAAACATCCTCAGACTTGCTCTGTTTTAACACTCAACTCGGAATTAACCTCTTCCACTCCACCCGTCCCTACCAAAGACCAATTGTCCGTTTTATGGAGGACGAGGGTTCTTTAGGGGGAGATATCAGGTCAACAGTATCTATGCCAGATAGAAGTGGGATACATCAACTAAAAGCTGGGAACCTAGAAATTATTTTGAAATGCAGTGTTGAACTGTGTGTCGGGTTTATCTAGTCATAAATATGTCATAAGCATGGCGCCTATTCAAACTAAAACTTTACAGTTCATAGGGGCTTAGAACATTTTGATGGAAGTTTATGATGGCCATTCCCATGCTCTGTTTTGTCTCACAATTTGATGCAGCAATTTTTGGGTTGATACTATTTGTTACAAGGATTCGGTGTGAAATATAAGCATTTTTTTTTACCCCCCGATAATTGATAAAAGTGGTCATCAATCTCTCCAAATTACCAGCTTAAAACACCAAGACTCATGTGGAACACCACAGAAAAATTCCTACTCATTGATCCACAAGAGTCTCAGCTTTTCAGTCATCCCTGATTCATGTTATTCCAAGTCTGTTTAGAAACCCCAGTAAGTGGAAATATTCAAATGCACCAGGGTAAATAATACATTTGTGCTGCATGAGAAAAATGGCATGTTTTTGGCCCCAAACTGCTATCATATAGCACAAAGTGGGCAATTCTGAGTCACTGGTACCCATAGAACCAATTTTCTGCTGTGGAAGGTAAAGAGGAGAAAATATTAAATACAGCTTCTGAAACGCAGTGCTGTGAGCTGAGGATAACATGGAGTGAAAGAGGTTAACCTGTAAAAGCTGAAGTGTTTAACCTAATGGGATTGGGGTAATTTTATGATAAACCTGACCTTGGATGTTTGACTTACCCTGCTACTTCTCATTCTCCTGTTCTTCTCTCCTCTCTGAGAGCATCGGTTCATAGTCTCACTAACACAAATGCTGCACAGTGGTTGACAGGCTGCCCTCACGCCTTCCACTGTTGGCAATAGCACAATATGGGTGTTGCATAATAAGTAATAATGGCATGACCTTGCACATCCCTGAAAATATAGCAGTCTAGGGGGGATTAAGCTTTCTGTTCTATGCTATGCCTCCTAATAGGATTGTGCTTGAGCAAGTGGTGTACTTGACGTGGAAGCACAGTGACGTTAGACCATAGATTTAACTGTACAATAGGGTGGTATCAGTCGTGACATAAAGTGTATCAATAACATTGTTTACTTTGTTCCTGTTTACATGTAAAAACATTGAAATGTATAAAAATAGTGTAACATAAAAATAATTTGGATATCACTTTTTTCTGTAATAAATCATGGATTGTATCTTTTAAATCAAATCTGCTCTCTTCATTTGTGTTACTGTTATGACATAAACAACAGACAAACAGCCTCCGGGCCCTGCCTGATATCATCTTCATGACTGTACCAGTTTAACGAAATGTGCTTACGGAACAAACCAGAGCGCAGCAGAGAGCTGAGATTGTCCTCTCTTTTTTTCCCCCTCGCTATTATCACAAACCACAAATCTTCTTGCCAAAGAGCGTCATGTAACATATTGTTAAAAAGACTGCGTTTCTATCACAAACCCACCATTTGAGTAATGTCGGATTTTCCCACAACATTATGAGCATTTACTGTCACTGCTGCTCAGCTTTCACTTCTAACTGCTTTTCCACTCATGTCATGGAATCTAAACACTCTGGGAGAAATGGTTTACTTTGAGCTCCGATGTTCAATGTTTTAATACTTTTATTATTTCCCGTGTTCTTTCTTACTGTCACCCCGAGATATTTCCTTTTACCCCTTTGACCAACAGATGTTTCATACTGGCCTTAAAAGCTGTGGTTTCACATTCTCGCCACTGTTGGGCCCATGGCGAAAATATCATTTCCATCTTGTAGCGCTGTCATTCCATATGAAGGGCAGCAGATGTTGTGAGGTCCTGGAAAACTTGTAAGGAGATGCTGAAGAATTGTATGTAGGCAAAGTTTATGCAAACAAAAATAATAATGAAGATGAAACATAAACAAGCAACTAAAATTGCAGAAAATAAATGTTGCTTTGGACTGAATTTGAATTGAATATTTGTGCAAACCACAGATATGTGTGTATGTTATGTGGTGAATATGTTAAAACTTTAGGTTTCTGTATCTTTCAACAACGCTGTGGGTATTTAGGCACAAAAAACATTTCTTTATGGTTAGGAAAAGATAATGTTTTGGCTTAAAATGTCATGTTTTGGTGGCACGATTGCACCGAAAATACAGCAATGTCTTGCTAAAGAACAACCATTATTTGTTGTTTGCTGGTCACAAACAGTGGTCTCCAGATGACGGCTCAGCTCATGTACATGTAACCACAACTACATCACTTTAGAAATGTTGATATGACACATGGGAAACATACAAATGTAATGTATGTGCGGTATGCAGAAACGTACATACATACAGGTTTTCTTCAGGCGACTGAGCTGAGCTGCCACCTTCTCCACTAGTGGAAAAAGTGCTCAAACCCATCGGCTTTTGGTCTGCTGTAGCTAAGCTTCTTGGGCCAATATTCAGGGCTGATCCGGTGTAGCCAGCAGATATCCTAGCCAAGATTTCTGCTTTATGTACTGGTCATTTAGGCTATACTCTTTAAACAAATCTCTGCATATGAATGCTGTTGTTAGACAACAGCCGATAAGAGAACATCCAAGATTGTTCTGCCTCGCCACATGGACTGTTTACCATTCACACATGATTGGTCAATACTGCTTGAACTAAAAACTGACTACAAATGGAAACCAGAACACTTTAGATTACATCTCATCTGGGCGCCTGCAGATTCTGCAGTTATGCATCTATTTATAGAGATCAACTCAAAGCTCTTAAGCAAAAGTAGCAATACAACAATTTAAAAATACTTTATTACAAGTAAAAGTCAAAAGCCTGCTTAAATTAGACTACAGACACATTAACAGCAATATGTACTATATGTGCAAATGCATTTATTTATAAACTTTATATTTTTTTATTTTTCCATTCAGAGGAAAAGCTGCAGAGTTACAGTAAATTGAAAGAGGCACAAACTAAACAGGGAGTCACAACTAAAAAATATGTTAATGCTGTAAGTGGTTAAAAAAAAAAATTCACAGGGAACCTTTGCATTTTAAAAAATCTGGTTGTTGGGAAAACCAGGGAGGGAAGCAGCCACAATATCCGCTGGCTAAAAGAAAGATGCTCTGGTTTAACGCAAAATTTATTCTCCAGCTCTGTGGCACAAAGCTGCAGCAGTCGGGGGTTTTTCTGCAGGGCACCACACTTAAACCTGTGGCTCTGTCTACCATTAAAACAGAAGCAGCATTATTCACATTTTGAGCAGAGCAGTTTTCCAGAGACGAAATTCCAGCCGCAGCTTCATGTATCAGTTATGTTAACCACTCTCTCTGCAGGCATTAGTGCTCAGTCTCTGCAGGCACCTCCACCTGACTGATGTTTTTCGTACAGCGCAGCGCAGATTTACAGCGCAGGTTAGGGAGGTAATCAGTGCGCCCACGGAGACTGTGGCCATAAATCTTCAAGGCGTAAACAGGATAGGGAGCCAAGGATGACCAGCAGGGGACAAAGGAGTCAACACACTGGCATCCACAAATCAACAGCTACTGCGGCTGCTGCAGGAAACTGTTTTTAACATCAGAGGAGAGTGTTCACTGCTTAAAGAATGCATTGACTTGGATTTCTTATAGGGATGCAAAAAAAATCTGTTTTCATAAACACATATGATAAAATATGTTTAATGAATGAAAGATTTATTAGATGGACTGTCATGACATTGTGATTCCCAGAAGTTGAACCCATCTATACGCTTTTCATCTACACCACCATGAAGTTGACATGTGATGTTTAGACTTAAAAGACATTGTTGGCAATTTCCATATTCACGTACTTGTTTCAAATTACTATTTAAATTCCTAAGTACTTGTAAAAAAATGAAATAAAATAAAAAAGTAAGAATAAGATCCAAAAAGAACAATCATATTATTCGACCTTTCTGTGCTCCACAGACTGTAGAGACTAGTTATAATACCAAGATTAATGTACATGAATAAAGTTTATTTTGTCAAATTACTTCCAAACATCACTCTTATGCCTACTCACCATTCTGCCTGTAACTTAAGATCAAACGATGTCTGACTGAAAAATGTTATTTGCTGCTTACATCACCACTTTGCATCCAAAAACTGGTCACTAGACGTTTATATTTTTTTATATATAGGTCTATATGTATGTATATGTTTTCTCTTAAAAAGCGAATAAAAATGTGATTAATCAGCCAAAGCCAGTACTCGAGTACTCTTGCCCACAGTAAGTAATTTTGGTGATCTGCTGACTTTACATTGAACGCTACCATCAGTTAAAATTTTAAGTTGGCCAAAACTTTGGTTTATGATAAAATGCCTGCAAACATGATGACATTCCCATTTGAGCCTCAGCTGTATTTATGTGTAGCATGTTAGCACACACACACACACACACAAAAATGGACATAATTGCAGTGCCGCACCCATTGCTTTGTTGGCTTCCATTTTGAAGCCTAAAGTTCATCATTATGGTGATCTTGTGTTTTTTTTATTGGAGCCAGACGTGACCTCATTGAGACAGTAAACATTACAGTCTAACTCCAAAATCCTGTGCTTTAGAGAAATGAGACTTTTATATGTTTTCAACAATCAATTTCCAACATTTCTGAGGAGTTTTGAAATAAATCTCTGAATTAACTTTACATGGACTTTAATATCAGCATGTTCACATTGGCATGTTCACAGACCTTTTGCTCTAAGCACTGCTGTGCATAAGTGCAGTCTTACAGAGCTGCCAACAGATCTCTTGTCAAGTCTCATTAAGTTGTTACGCTTTAAAAAAGGCACCCCTGTTCACTAACTGTCAGCATATTTCTCATCAATTCAGAAGATTTGAGTCCACCGGCTCTTATGAAGTCCATCCAAGATGAGTTGTAAGCATTTGAACTGACAGCACATTTAGAGTTATTTAACTTAACACAGTGCAGGAAAATCAGTTTTCATAGACGGATGAATTCCAAGCATAAAAATGTGTTAAAATTCTAATGATTTTTTTTGTGTAATGCATTTTGCACAGCAGCTGGTGAGGATAGCAGTGCAGCAGACATGGTGGTGAAATAGGTGAAAGAGGGGTGAGATTCTGATGTGAAGCATGAGTAATAAGAGTGGCAGATGAGTTGACCCGAGCAAAGCCTCCTGCATTGAGAAGCGGACTTGAATTACTTTGCAGAGCTGGTTGGATAAAAAGTACTGACACCTGTTCACCGGGTTAACCTGCTCTCACATCTCCTGCAGGATGTAACTGAGCAGAGTCAGTTTAATTAATTCTGCACAAACCAGACACGATCCACTTATAAAACTAATTAAGTCATTGTTATTGTTAGTTGTTGTTGCAGTGTAATGAATAGATGTGTTTGCAGGTGTATATTAGAGTGGAAATCTGAGGAAAGATCAAGCAATTACCGCTATGTAACATATATTTAATTTATGTGCATCTGTGCCTTTTCCATTAACATTTTATTTTTAACATTTTATTTTTTGCATTTTATCATCCAGTTTCTCGACCGATGTGTAATGCAATCAGTCCAAATACACACCTGCAAGTTAATCCATCATCTTGTCCTCACATGTAAGTATTTGATATTTTGCATCTGTGTGGCCACCTCAGCACACGTTTGGGCTTTGCACTGGAGATTAATCTGTAAATAGCATTTAGCAGGCTTACTGTTTACATAAAATGTTTGTTAGTGCAGGTGTTGGCAGCGTTGGAGAAAATCATACAGTTGTTAGGTCGCTATTGTAAGGTCACTGAAACTAAAAGCTACAATTCTGAGATTAACAGTGCATCGTTAACTGGTTCGTTTGGTCGTCAGCATCCTTACTTTAAATGTCAAATTGTGTAGAAATCAACAGGAAACCACAAACAGTCCCAAGAACCTGGAAACTTGAGCCAGGGAACTGAAAGTCATTAGATAAACAACAACAGAATGCCTAATGTCAACAGATGTGGAAAAGGCTGCACATTTTGCACAGAAAGAATTTGTCCTTAGAGCAAACAACATAACACAGAACCGTGTGATGAGCAGAATAAGCACGCTGAGGGACATATTCCCAAAAAGGGAAGAACAAACACAACTATCCTCTTAAAGTATTAACATGCATGTGATGCATTTGATATGTATTTCTGATTTTATTATATTAGACAGTTCTGTATATATTTATAGTTAGTGGGTCTAGGCGTGGTGCAAGCTGCATTTCTGAATCATGGGCTGTTTTAAATTGTCTTTATTTTGGATTTTCTCCTTATTTGCACATAGGCTTTTTATATTTGCACTCTTTGTACTTTCACTCTTCCCACTTTACATTGCAACTGCTGCACAGCAATTTTCCTCTGCTGGAGACCTAACATCTATTTTATCTGAATTAAACATACTGTAGATTGGGGTCCAACACACACACTGTCTCACATAGTCAGTGTCAAGGTTGAGAGCAGAGAGAGTAATTTGTCATCAGTATTCCTCTATCTTATAACACTAGCAGAGGCATTATGGAAACTCTAATTTACAATTGAATTTACGTCTGTAACCTTCAGTGGGTTCATTTCCAGTGTGTCTGTTTGTAGTGCTCCCACTCTCCACAAGGTTTCCCACCCTATTGCTTTTAAACAATGGTGAGTGTGTGGGCTTCTGAAAGTGTCACCATACAGCTGAGTTGTATGTGTGTAGGAAGAAAAAAATACTGTGACAGAGATTAAAATACTGTAGCAGTTGGAAGAAGCACACAATGATATGTCTTGTGGTTGTTTGTTGGTCTGTTGAGGTTTTTGAAAAACAACAAACTTTTTCTCCTTGTAAGTGTTGAAGATTAGTGTGGAAAAATGAGTTTAGAGTAGAAATTGCCAAACTTTTTTTTGCGTTAACTTTTGCTTTTGAACCCCCCCCCCCCCCAATTCAGTCTAATATAAGGCAATGTTAACTCATCATTATGAAGTACCTCAATTACCGCAAAGTACCTGTCAATTGTAGAATGTAATGCTGATGATCTTCATCTGTGTTTAGACGGGATCCATGACGCGCTGTGTCAAAATATTTGCCATGAAAAAATTAAAAGACCAGTTGATTGCAAACAAGAGGGGTGATCAGATCATTATATGCAGATCTCATGTTTTATATAAGGGTAATGTTTTATTGTGCACTGTCCCTATCTAAATAAAATTACAATACATTACATCATGAAATTCCTGGAAAAAGTATGAAATTGGAAATACTGGAAATGGTTTGGAATTAAGATCATGTGAAAACATATTTACATTTGATGCTTTTGATAGTTGTATCTTTGGTAATCAGTGTCCACTGCAGCTGCTCTGGAAATATCTTTATATGAAGTGATTTGTCAACTTGTTTACAAGGATAACACAATGCACTACTTAACAATTTGCCCTCAAACACAGGGATTAATGCCAAAATGTGTTGAGTTTTTTTTTGGTGTAAGTTGACATTGAAAAGTGCCGCTGTGTTATTACTTATTTGACAAAACAGACACATCTCTTGAATATATCACAGCAAAACCTAAGGGCACACTGACATGACATCCAGTCTTCCAAAATTTACACTTTGATGATAAGTGACACTTCATCAAAAAGATACAATTATATTAAGTTTTACTCACCTAAAATACTTTGAAAAAGCGTCACTGAACAGAAAATTTCCAGACAGGGTTTATAGTGAATATTCTCCGAAATTTACAGCCACCATCAGCACGAGTGACTGTCACTTTGTAGATTTTATTATAAAAATTAAAGTAAATTATTCAAATTAAAGCAAGATTGTGCTGAGGTTTGAGCTCTCTGGTTTCTCAGATTCCACTAGGAGCGTATTTTAATAAGGGGCAGCATAAATAAACCTTGCCTCACCGCTAATAACCGACTTATGACTTGTCTGAATTGAAGTGGGGTCATTAAAGTTCACTGTGAGTCAGCCGCCTGTCTGTGCAGCCTCCCACACAGCCTGCAGGCCCTCGACCCTCCTGCTCCCTCTGATCAGCACTGTAAGGAAACACATTAGCACCATGTGAAAGGCATCTGTCCAAACTGCAGCCTTCAGGCCTCCACACACACACACACACACACACACACACACACACACAAACAAATACACAGACATCATACAGTAGAGGATCAACAAGAACATCCCTCTCAACTCCACTAAATTATATTTGTTGTCACATCTGTTGCTACATCTGCTTTGAGGCAGCTTTGCCCTGCAGTGCCCCTGCTCCGCTTTGGCGAGCCGGTCAGTTTACTCTGTCGGTGTTTATGCTGAGAGACACTTTATTTATTCAGGTGTGTTACTGAAGAAGAAACAGAGAAAGGCTGCATGCCGGGAAGCCTCAAGCTGTCTTCACTTGTAGCCTTCATTCAATAGAGTGTTCAGCAGTACAACAGTGGTTTTCAAACAAACACAAAGCTCTGGTGACCCACAGTTACAGCTGATGTTCAATACAAAACATGTGCATTTACAAGGTTTCCCCACACTTGTTCTAGATTACAACTGCAAAAATATTTCCACAACTTGCATTTTTGTGCAGATGCCATGACAGTAACTTTTTTTTATTAAATCGCTGACCTCGGTGGCTCATTTAAAATCTCTCATGACTCAAAGACTTCAAAGACAGATGCAACAGAAAGTGCAGACTGTCTGTGTCAGATATAGAGTCTGGAAGATTTCAGTCAGTCAGCAGAGACACCAGCTCCAGTTCAACATCTGCAGTAATAAAAAGTCTGTTTGGCGTTGTATGATAGTACAAAAAAAAAGTTGAAAAATTTCCTTTAACCCTTGGGAAATTAAAAAAAATTAAATAAATAAATATGTTTTAACAAATAAAAAAAGAAAATGACCTGTAAAAAGTGCTTAAAAATTATAATTATTTTGTGACATAATTTTAAATATGTAAATATTATAATTAATTAATTAAATTAAATTAAATTAATTATTATGTAATTATTACAATTTCCACAAGCTTTTATTCCTTTTTTCCCTAGACATTTCACCCTAGCAGCCTTCACCCTTTAGAATGATTTTCTAAATCTACTGATTTCTTGCAATCGTGGAGCATGTCTTATAAAAAGCTGTCCTTTTCCCATGTTTTGGAGGGAATTCTCACTAATTTTGCTGCAAGGTTTAATAAAGTTTTGAAAGGCATCTGAAAACAGCATAAGAACAGTGATGTCACTCCATGTTTCAAAGGGTTAAATCTGCAAAAATCAATATTCTTGTATTTACAATCAATCAAAGCTGTGTGTGATGTGTTGGTGGTTGTTTATAGTGACAAACCCGCAGAGAATTTTCACTCGACACATCTCTCAGCTCCTTGTTTTGGTTGTCCGACCCACAATTTGGCTGTTATGGTTCAGTCTTGCTGCTCTAATCAGTGTCACATTCAGCCGCAGCAGCAGCTGCTGTCTGTGAAAAAGCTCTAAAAACCTACTGAACAGGACCTGCTCAGCACCAAACTACAGTCAAACGTTAGTGTCTAAGCTGGTGAACATATAGTGGAGCATTTAGCAGCTATAGAGACGAATATTTACTCCCCACAATGATCTGCGTATGACTGATCACCCTCCCTGTTTGCACAAAGTTTTCCTATTAATTCAAAAAAGGCCTTTTTTTCACAACATATTTTTTTGACACAGTGTCAATAATAATAAAAAATACCAGATGCGATCCATTTCACTTTACTTGTTCCAGGGCCCTGCAACTCTCTGGGCTGGCTCACTGATACCAGTGGCCTAACAGCGTAATGTGATCCCCTGAAAAACTTTTAACCATAGATGTACACGGTGAAATAAACGTCTGTAAATAAGTAGAGAACTCGTGCTTGTGACAGGACAGGATGTAAATATTGATAATGTCTTCCTCAGCTGAACTGTAGCATCAGCTAGCTCAACGGTGTTATGTGAGCTAGCAGTGAGCAGTGATTTGGTTAGCAGGTGTCATTTGGTAGAAAGAAAATAATTCCTACATGAAACTGCTCACAACAAGGTCTGTGGATTATCTTGAGCAACTGGGTCATGATTTCTTCTTTTTTAAAATGTATTTTTTGGCATTTTGAGCACTACAAGCCAAGCGCCATCTAGTTCCATCACAGTGGAGAGAAGGCAGACATATCTACGTCTGATATCTCCAACACTCTGCAACTCAAAACCAAAACAGTCTAGATTTATAAATAGCACTAGAGGTGAGAGAGAAAATATATATCTTTTGATTTTGTGGTGTACTGCCTCTTTAAATGGAACAGAGTCATCTTAGTAGTTATTAATTACACCTGTGCTTTTCCTGCTGTGACATCCAAAATGTCTGCTCTGAAATGGGCCAATCACCTCCATCACCTAGCCTCCACACCCACCTGAACACCTGCTCCTAATCCTCCCATCGGCTCCCAGTATGCATCTGTGTCTGCCCTGCTTGTTTTCTGACAGATTGTGCCTTGTGGTGTTCCAGCTTTGTTGTTTTGTATCTGCCTTCCTGTTTTTTTGAGTCTTTGATCCCAGAAAGCTTTTGGACGTCTGCCTGCCGATATCTTGCTTTTGTTTGCTGCTGCCTGTCGACCTGCATCCCGCCTATTGACAAGGTAAATCCTGCTTTATCCTTCAGCTGCTGTGGCTCTCAATCCAGAGCTGTGAGAGTGAGGAAACATACACAGCAAATGTTGAACACTATGAATATGATGAAACATATTTGATTGTACAGTTTATTTATTTTATGATGAAATCATATGCTTCCTAAAATATTCTCCAAAACTCCTGTGTTTCCATATATATATCATTTCCGCCATGCTGTGCCTCTCCCCCGGCTGCTCCAGTCACTGTATGGAACATGAATGAACAAAAACAGCCATGCAGCTCTGTGTTTACAGCTTGCCATATGTTTCTAGTTTGTGAGCGTTTCGCTCACACACTGAAAGCAGTATCTGAGACCACCCTGTGATGATGCAATTACACCAGACAGGATGTGCAGCAGAGGGGATCGTAGCCCAGGGGACTCTCCCTCCGTGCAGTAATGTAATCACCTGAGTGAAGTAATCAGAGTGAGCTCTAACTACACTGTCACATTTATTTATTTATTTTTTTACAAAACTACTCCTGTGTGTTTTTTTAGTGAGCAGCAAAGACACAACAGACTCTTTGTTTTTAGGCATGACTTACAAGATATGTTACAACTAAAATAACTGATTTCATTTTCTTGTCTTTGACAATATCAAATTTGACACCCTAGTTTATTTTAGTGTTCTTGGAATTTTAACATTTTATTTAAGTATGAGGGGTTTGTATTTATTTATTTTAATTTGTGATCAGTACTGTCAGGTGCTGTCCTGTTTCTGCTGTGGATCACTGCGATACACCATTCAAAGATGGCTGCAGATCTGCACTTCCTGTCTTCACGAGGAGTGACCGTGTGACCGTCTTTTTGAGGTCAGTGTGTTGGACAGTCAAATTATTTCACAACCAGAAACCTTGCATTACCAGAACCATCTGGAAACATAGACACTTATAAAGCAGCAGCCAAAAATGTAAGATGATGCAAAAAAGGACAAAACTACAGTGCACACGTCAGAGAAGCTGATGGGATCACATTTCGCTGGAGTTGTACCTCGTATAATTACATGGGACAAATGAACAATCGATTGATATTATAGTCAGACTTGTCAAGTGGTCGGCTACTGTTAAAGTCAGCCTTAAATATGTAAGTATTGGTGCTATACATTGAAAAAAGTGAGTTGTGTCGTGTCAAAGCTATATAGATATTCAAATGCCATTACAGCATGTGATGAACTGAAAACTTGAAAAATGACATGATTTTATGGCTATAAAGTTGTAAGATATATAAAGCTGTCTTGTTTGTACCAAATGACATGCCAAAGCTTCTAAAAAAGTTCAGGTTTCTGGTCACTGAAAAAAATAGAAAAATGAAATTTAGCTCCTGCTCTGTAAAAATAAACTATAAGTTTTTAACTTTAAAAAACAAAAGTTATTGTTAGGGCTGACATAGAGTTTTAAGTTGACTGAATTTGAGATTACAAATTGAGGTCATTAATTAATTATTCAACTTGTCTCCTCAAATTCAGTCAATGTAAAAATTTAAGCCACTTTTTTAAGTTAAAAGAAACACTTTATTTTTACAGTGTGATTATATGAACAATTGCCATGATTAAAACTTGATATCACTCTCAAAATGACTTACAGGTGTTTTAATATACCATTAAATACAAACGTCATAAGTTTGTGAGATAGCCTAGTTATGATTTGTAATAACCAACAACACACTGGAATAATAAAGGTCTGTTCTGAAATGTGTTAGGATGATAGAGATAAAATAGGAATTTTGCTCTGAGGAGCCAAACTTATTAGTTTATGTTGTGTCCTGCTTCAAAATGAGTTGGTCAAAAATACTGATTAACCCTTTGAATGCTGATCAAATTAGTCTGATTTCTGACAAAACATGTAAAAAAAAAAAAAGTCAGCTACCAGGCATGAAATGTCCCGCAAGCTGTTTAAAAACCATTGAAACACAAGAAAATGACCTGAAAATTAACTTAAAATTAATAAAATAAAATAAAAATGCCTTTTAAAATCAGGGACAATCATTAGAAAAGTATAAAATAATTAGAGAAAATATATCAAGAAAATTATATTTACCATTATTATAATAACATATCTAAAATTAGATTACAGGACAAAAATGTTATAATTTATATTATTTTATTTTATCACCTTTTTAAGGTTATTTCCTTTTCTTTTTTTTTTTTACTTTTTATGCTAATTTCAGGTCGTTTTCTTCATTTATTCATTTTTTATTAAGTTTATAGTAGTAGTAATAAGTAATAATAAGTAATAATAATTTCTTGTCAAGTAATAATTAAGTAATAATTTCTTGTCAAGTTATTGTCGCCTTTTTTCCATGTTTTTGTGAGGAATCAAGCCAGTTAGGTTTCAAGGGGTTAATGTGTAATTTCTGCTTAAACCAAGGCCTGAATGGTGCTATGCGTGGCAGGAAGAAACAGTGTTACATTACACGTTTAGTGTTATTGTTCTGCGAAACTTGCTGGAAAGTGTGGTTGGAGTAACCAGGGGCCACCAGGGGCCCTCCTGTCTCAAGCGGGCGGTCTGCGCCTTTATGGTGACGGGGGACTGTGTAACATGAGTCGGGATGAAAACTGCTCGCTGGATCCGGCAGCCAGTGCAGATGCTGTTCGCCAAAGAGAGAGAGGAGGTGCGTGATGGATCCCGTCCCACTGCTGCTCATCACGCTCGCATCTTTACCGTTTTGCTCGGCAGTCTACTCCGGGCCTCTACAAGCGGAGATCTCCAATGGCACTTTCCATCACTTTTTTGTCCCGGACGGGGATTACGACGAGACTGAGGACCCGGAGGAGTGCCAGATGCTGTTCAAATTCTCGGACGTGTATCCATGTGGGGCCTCTGAGGAGAGGGACTCGGTGGTGAGGGACGACTTCATCATTGCCAAGCTGCAGGCGGAGGACGCGGCGCGGCTGCTGGAGGGCATCGGCCGGACTGTGGCGCACGACCTGGACGGAGAGGACAGCTACGGCAAGTTCCTCCAGCGCGAGATCTCCCAGATCGGCGAGGCTTTCTCAAACGTGGACAAGTCTCTGCTGGAGCTGGAAGTGAAGTTTAAACAAAGTCAGGAGACTGAGCTGAGAGAGGAGCAACAGCTGAACGGCCATGTGATGAAGCAAGTGAGTGATATCCGCGCAGCTCTGAGGGAAACTACAGACATCTCTGTGGGACTTAAAGATAAACACGAGCTGCTGTCTCTCATCATCCGCAGTCATGGTACCAGACTGAGCCGCCTCAAGACTGAGTATCTAAATATTGGCTCATAGTGGAGTTGCTAAAAGCTTAGAGAGTGTGTGAGAGAGAGAGAGTGTGTGTATTGTGCGTTAGAGAGACCCTCCAGTTCAACAAACAACTGGGAAGTTAACTGTGGCTTATGAATATCCTTGCCTTAGTATCTTTGAATATCGCTGACCCTTGGCCGTCCCCATTCTTCGGACATGTGTCATTAAAGGGAGCTCTGACGAAAAACCTCAAGACATTTCCTCTGAGTCAGGATGGAAAAAGCAAATGTGAACACAAATGATGTCTGCGCGGAGCCCTCTGTGCCACCTCTGAGGAAGCATTTCATTCAGAAGAGAAGATGAAAATAAAAAGCCCTCCGTGTGGATTTATCAGCCTCTGAAACAATATTATAGCTAGGTTTTAAGTCTGTATGGTTTAACTTATGTTGTTTGTACAATTGTAGGTTATTAAAGATCAAATAAATGCTTTTTATTCATCACAAATCTTCCCTTTTATTCTTCCATGTTAGAAGTTTTTACTGTCATATTCATAACTTTTTTT
The DNA here is from genome assembly GCF_026936395.1 of Plectropomus leopardus. Lineage (NCBI taxonomy): Eukaryota > Metazoa > Chordata > Actinopteri > Perciformes > Serranidae > Plectropomus > Plectropomus leopardus. The sequence continues at coordinate 31,312,097 of NC_142182.1, read as the reverse complement.
ACTGTAGAACTTTACACACTGCTATACAATGCTTTATTGTGAAAACCATCTCCACCCTTTGAAGCTTGAGGTTTGCATAAACAGCACAACCCTTTTGAAATCTGAACTTTTGATCTCCGGCAGTGGAAAAGTGACCCTCCTTCCGTGCCATGTGCTGTACGTCACCATGTTTGTTGTTGGCTCCACTAGCATCCTAGACTGTCCCGTCAAGTGGCCCTGCATGCTTAATTGGCGTCTTAAGTCTGTCACTACCTCCCACTTCCATCTGGAAGTCATCTACTAGAGTATGAAATATGTTTTGTCCGAAAGCGGCCACTGTCTCCATTATCTACTCTTTTGTCTGTCACGATCTATTAAATTTGTGGTTGATATGAAATGTCTTTGTGCTGAAGCTCTAAGTGGTTTTCGATGATGTCATATTTTACTCAAAATAGACTTGTAAATGACATACAGCTTTGTTTGAATCTAAACCAATCTGCTCCTTTGCTTTTCTGTTCTGTCGAACATCTCATTTCAGACACTGTTTATAGGAAGAAAGTTGCTTTGAATTCCGGAGAGGCATTTACTCTTCCCTGCAGGGTCACACACAAAAACCTACCATCGAGCTGCTTTAATTTGCAGTGCCTTTAATTCAATATTTTGAATGCCTTTGGTAGAAATCTGCGTATTTTCTGTTTTTAACTACCGTTTAAAACTCTTTTGTCCCAGCCAAAGTCTGCAGCAACCACAAAGTAACTGCCATAAGCGTGCCCACTTTTTTTACAGAGATAATGTCTGTGCAGATGTGAGGGAGCCAGATGGGCTGCCATGGGCGCAACTGGGTGTGATTTCCTCTGTCTGGTTTTCCTCACAGTCCGGCTTCCCCTGAGGGACCCCTTTTTCAAAAACAGCTCGCTGTAGCTCAGCGCAGTGCAGGCCAACCCTGTCAAAAAAACCCCAGAGCTGCATGAGCTCTGTGTGCACAGAAACCCTATATGTCTGTATGGCTTTTAATTTCCAGGGGTACTGCACAGGGCTCAGGAAGATTTGAAAGATTTAGTTAAAATTTCCACTGTGTAAGTAAAAGGTAGAGCAGCTCATGAAACTTCTCACAAACAAACCCACCCATCTCACTTAATTTGTCATTTTTGGCCAAAATCATTAATTCCACCTATAGAAAAATATTTTTCTGTAGCTTGGTTTCAGGTCCCTGATGCTTAGAAGGAGGAAGTCCAGAGCCGGGCTGTTATTCTCCTCACTGACATATTTTAATTACAAACAAAGAAAGGTCGGGAATGCAGCGCGGAGCTGACCTGAGAACGCACTGATCCCTCTCTGTGCAGAGCACAAAGCCCCAAAACCACAGGCCTCCACAATGTTATTATTAGAAAGATGAGAGCTGTTTGAATACTAGAGCTGCTACTAGTCCTCCGGTTATTATCCCCGCCATGAATACTACTGTGTATTACAACGACTACTATTAGTTTTACCATCAGCTACATCTGCCACCAATTTTTTTTATGGAGAAGTTCTTTTCACTGCTGACACTTAAATCAAAGAAAATCATTTTAACTTATGGTCAATTTATTGGCTTTTTAAGGATTTTTTTAACTGTATCTCATGGTCTTCATCAGCAGGTCAATATGAGTTTTTTTCAGGAGCTTTCAAATGCATCTCAGTGGACAAGCTTCTAGCACAACTCCCATTGAATGAAATCCGTTTTGTGATGGGGATGTTGAGATGTAGTTAACTGCTAGAAAAGGCCAGAGAGTAGAACTAGAGTTAAGATTAGTTTGTCAAACTGCTTTATCTACAGTCCAATATTTCAGACCAACCACCAGAAAAAAATGATGCCATAGGTTTCTGCAAACTCCAGATACATCACATTTGCATGTTATTATGTAGCGAAACCTTTATGTTTCAACAGCAGTCAACATGTGGTTAGGTTTAAGCAGACAAACCATTTAGTTATGGTTATGAAAAGATCATGTTTTGACTTAAAAACCCATTTTTTGGGGTATAATCCCTGCTGGAAAACAGTGATGTCACTGTTAAAAACAATCATTTTTTGTGGCACAATCCCAGCTGGAAAAACAGCCACGGATCACTAAAAAACAAGTTTGGGGACTAAACAGCAACTCGATGGGTAACTAAAAAAAAAAAAACATGTTAAGGGGCTTGAAAAGCCATAGAAAAACAGTAATGGGTCCCTTAAAATCAAGCAGCTTGGCAGGTATCTCATCTACGAGATGATGAGTGATGAGTCCACTTCCCAATGATGTAGTCAGCTCATGTACCTCACTTTAGAAATGTTGATATCATTCATATGAAACATGCAATAGTAACATATTTATGATTTGCAGAAATACACAATGCCAACATTTTCCTCGGGCAATTGGGCTGAATATGTTCTGCAGTTTCTTCTTTTCTTACGTAAAAAAAAATACCACAGTGTAGAGATAGTCACATGTAAAGCTCAAACTTAACTAAAACCACATTACTATTGATATGGACAGAGACGTACCAAAAACTATAAGTCCAGAACAATACAGTACAATAACAATACAGTTTATGTCTCACATCATTCAGATCCTCATGTCATCACATCTCCAGAGAGGAGTCAGTGTGTGTGTGTGTTATTCTGCAGCATCAACAAAGTCCACATCTTATCTTCCAGACAGGCCGGAGCCTCTTAACATAAAACATGCTGAGTGCGACGGGCACTGATGCTTCTCGGGTCAACCCCATGTCAATGCACAAATCAAACACTCTTATGATTCAAGAATTTCTTCATGATCATACATTTCACCCAAAAGTATCTGCATCAAAATGTACTCAAAGTTATCAAGTACAAAAAAAAAATTTGATGTATTTCAGAATCATTTATATATTATTGGATTATAATCATAGATGCATTAATGTGTTCATCAGGTTAATTTTGCAGGTGGGACTGATTGTAACTTTTTTTTAAACTATTTTTCACTAATACATCATAATTGATTTTTTTTTCTAGTAACAATTCAACTACTGACTAAATTCATCAGATAAATGACGTATAATATTTGCCTCCAAAATGTAGTGAAGTATAAGTATAAAGCAACATAAAATGGTAATACTTGAGTAAAGTATCTTGAAACTATGCGCAGATGGTCTTTATTACATAGACACCAATAAAATGTTCACTTTTAATAAAGCACTGGCCATTTTTCTATCACAATTTTATCTACATTTTGGGATGAACATGTACTTCTTACTTTTCCATATTTCTCTGACAGCTGTAGTCACTTTGCAGTGACGTTTTACATGCGAAACATCGACTGAGCTCATGATGTTGAATGCAAAGTTAGACTTTGAACCATCCAGGAGTATGTGGAGAAATTAGATGGCTGACTATATTCAATTACTTCTTAATGCTGTGGGAACAGAGAGGGCATGTAGGATTTTCTCCCCATTAACCCTTTGAAGCCTGGATCATCATCCAGTTTCATGTGCCTTTTCCAAGCATTTAAACCTTTGAAACACTGAGGAAATTTGTGTGATTGCTTTAAAAAAAATGGAGAGAAGAAAGGTAATAAACCATTTGGCAGGAAATGTTTTGCAAACTGCAAAAAACAAATTAAAAAAAAAAAAAACAAGTGACAAGAGAATTACTGTAAGAATTTGCTCAAAAAGAGAGACAGTCATTAGAAAATGTTTAGATAACTAAGGAAAAATACCATGAAAAAACTATATTTATAGTTATTATAATTATCAGAAATTATTCTTTTATTTTAGCACTTTTTCAGATCATTTACTGTTTTGGTTCTCTGACTTTTATTTTTGTCAGGCTATTTTCGTGTAGTATAGTCGTGTAGTAACTAATTTCTTGCATCTTTTTTTTGACATTTTTCCATGATTTTGAAAAAAATCAAGCCAACTTCAGGTTTCAAGCTGTTAAACACACATTGCAGGTGTTGTGTGTCACTGTTACCAAAGAGAGTTCAGTTCAGTTCTGTTCTGAGCAACACTGCAAGAAGAGACACTCTTTACAATGAGCTTTAACATGTAAATACATATACCTGCAAATACTTAGTTTTATTTGCATATTAAATATTAAAAAACTCATTTGGATAGATTATTCCAGGGGGGTCTTAAAACCTTACATACTTCTTCCTTCTCTGCAGTTTGTACAAGTCATTCATAAGCAGTGAGCCAGAGCAGATTACTGCTACAAGAATATAGTGATTTCATTTCAAAACGGTCCATTTCTCAGCTTGTGCAGATAATTTCATTACAGTATTTTTTATTCATTTGTAATATGCAGCACATAATTTATTCTATGATGAACGTAGCCTATAACTGTTTACAAAAACTCAGTCTCCAGTGGCCAATACGGGTTTAACCGACAACAGGGATTTCTTTCAAGGCTGCAGCTGCACATAATAACTCTATGAAGATATTAAATATAATTTGAGCAGAACAATAGTGAGGAGGAGATGCTAAGGAGCAGAGAAACCTTGGTGAAGCCGGGAAGTGAATTAGATATGTCAGAAAGATTTAATTTCTCATAAAAGTTGTGGGGGAGTAATAACAGCTCTCTGTGGCTGGTATGTGTCCTGTTAATAGAAAAATATTTAATAGTAATTAATCATGATGCAAGTTTGTGCTGCTATCACAATAAAGAATATGATCAAAGAACTTTTGATGTAGTTAGTTATCTGGATTTCATTTTTTTATGGATCACAGATGCAGAGGTGGGTCTTCTTTTAAGCGACATGGGCTGTTGCCTAGGGCGCCACCCTGGGGAGGGGGGCCCAAAATAGATTGATCAGTGTGTTTTCTTGCCAGATTCGCTCACGGCTCGCAGAAAAAATAGACCACACTCCCAAAATGTTGCTGCTGATCACAAACTGACAACATAGTTTGGGGCCGAGGAGTGTCTAGTGTGAACAGCCCAGTTAGTTAGCATGGGCGCTGAAAGGAAGCAGGCAGCGCTTCATGGAAAATCAGCACGCTTTGCAGCAATTCCATGCTGAATATGAAATCTGCCATTAACAAAAGAGAAAATCAAAAGGCAAAAAACCATCTGAGGTGCAGCACAAAACAATAAGAAGACAAAATTTGCAGATTTGCACATACTATATTCTCTAAGTATTTGATATTTATTATTATTGTTTGTTTGCAAAGTTATTAATTTGTTTTGGTTTCTCAAGAGGTCTTGTTGTTAATAATAAATACAACAAATAAAAAAATGACAATAATAATGACAATAACAAGAAGAAGAATTACCAGGGGAAGCTTGCATAGGGTTTTGAAGGCGCTGAGTCAGTCACTGCATGACTGCCTACTGAAGGAGCTGTTTTTTCATTCCCATTCCCTTTCCTGTTCTGTTCTGTTTAATTTTCACCAGTTTTGTTGCTCAGTTTTGGTCAGTGACTCTGGTTTTGCTTGCCGGCTTTGGCACATTTAAGTGTTCAGAAGTGGTTGAATAAAACAGACCCTCTTGCAACACTAACAGAAATATAAACAGCTGCTGTTTAAAGACGTTTTGACTCCATTAGAGGCCTCTCTGCCTGCTGACATACCAGTAAACCCGTGTCATGACGCAGGACAAAAGATGACCACAAAGAAGTTTATATGACGTCTGTGGAGTGTGTTACACAGGAGGAAAAGTACTTTTGCAAGGCTGTTTTATTTTTCAAAAATATTTTGATGGGGGGGGGGGTGGTAAGACCACAAAACATTTCCCTCGAACACAGTTTGGTCTTGATGCTCATTTTTTTCCTTGAATAAACACAAATGCATCTGCATACATACAATTCAAAAAGTACATGTACATATCTTGTTTTGAATGGGTACATAATGATACACAGTTGCCCTTTGAAATGTGACGGTACACATCCATAGTTTGATCTTCAATACAGATTTCAAAGTTGTGCTATTGATCCTCTGCCAGTTTTTCTTTTTCTCTTTTTTTTCGTTTCTTCTCAAACTAGCAGGTTTTACAGGAAGGAAAATTGTAGAACTATTCTCCTCTTGAAGAGCAAGCAATTTAACACTGAACAGTTCATTCATGAAGAGGGACGGGGCGGGGGAAAAAAGCACCAGAGGAACTGAAAGCGTCTTCAGTCAAATGTCACCTCTTTTTCATTTTTCATGTGAGCAAGAGCCAGAGTCCTGTGCTTTTCTCTGTGCCAAGCTTGTGTGAAGGCTCTCTCTGCTCTGAGTCCCTGGGTATAACAGTCTGTGGAGCAGGGCTCGTCACTGTTTCAGGATGAGACAGGTGTCTGTTAGATGTCGCGGCGGCCTGTCACACACAGCCGTTCTCCTGCCTGGGCTTGTGCACCACAGGGGTGTGTGGAGGGTAGAGGGAAGGGGCGAGTGTGCACAGGAAGCCAGCCAACAATGTCAGGCCCAGTCCACCCCAAGCACAAAACATGGACCAGCCATAACCGTGACTGATGTCCTCTGGTATTCCAAACATGTAGCGGGGATAGCGGGACAGTTCAAAGTTGATCCCAGCCACACATGTACAGAGGGAGATAATGCAGCATGTTCCTGAGAGAAGAAAAATAAGTCAGGCACCACAGCAACCCATTTTCATCCCCTCTGATGCATCATTTCTCTCATTAACAAAGACCCCACTGCCCCTCTGTGGTAATTCGGGGTAGTGCTCTTTATGTACATCACATCTTACCTCCCATGAGGAAGAGAAGTCCAGCCACATACTGCATCAGATCATGCTCCTTGCAGCAGCCCAGCACGCCTATGATCCAGCCGAACAGGATGATGGATATGGCCATGCCAACGAAGCTGGCAGTCATCCTCTGCAGGTCTGCGGAGACAAGAGACAGTGTTTTGTTGACATGCTGCCAAGTTTCTCTACATTTATTCATCGCATTATGAAAAAGGCGTTTTTTGGGACGGGGGGGGGACTCACGGAGCGCGTGCCACTCATCCTGCCTTATTGTCTTCGTCAGATTGATTGGCAGATTTCTGGGAAGCGCTGATGATGAGTAGTAGTATTTTATTGGTGTGCAGCGCGGAACCAATCCTGTGAATGTAAACAACACAAAGAGGATGTCACATAAGCACCGAGATCAGATGGAGAGGATATCACAAGGCTCTCTGCTGCCACCCCCCACCCCCCTCCCAAAAAAGCACCCAACCCCCTTTCCACCGCCACCCACCCATCCACCCACACGATTGTGGAGTAGCTTATTGTACGCATCTCGAGGCTTCTGTTACTATAGCTTGCCCTTTTGTGCTGGAAAACAACACAGCACGTCGATGGTAACTGTACTCCGCGTTATACTGCGTGCGTAGGCCTTGAGGGTCCGTGCGCAGCAGCAGCAGCACCATGGATAGCGCATTTGTGCTCAAAGTACTTACTGATAGCGCCTCACGCGCAACAACACAAACGTCCAAAAACAATCATTATAGCGTAAAAACATATGATCAAACCTTTGAAGATTAAATCCTCCGTCTCCAGGTCATATCCCTCCCGGTGGCACTTTTTCCACAGTCCGGTGATGGTGGAGTTGAAATGCCGACTGCAGAGGGACTCCATGGCCGGAGCAGGAGGCAAGAAGTGCCGCTTAGCCCGCAGCAGCGCCCCGCCGCTCCTCCTCTCAACATTTCTCTCCTTTGGCAACATGCGGAGCGGGAGGTTGTTGTTGGAGATGTAAATGTAGCCGGGGTCGTTTCTTTTGTTTGAATAATTCTTGCAGCGTTCCCGGTGCCTCCTCGCGTCAGTCTCGTACCAGTTGTCAGTGCTGATCGCCACTGCTATCAGTCCCAACGCGCAAAACGCCAAAAAGAGACCCGCCACGGTTAAAGTCCTCATAGCAGCCATGTTCCATGCGTTATCTCGCCTCGGTGCCGTGATAATTCCACGGGACAGCAGGACTCCGCTCCTGGCTGCTGCTGCTGTCAGTATTTGAGGTGGGGAGGAAATTCAGCAATACGTGGAAATATGAAATGCAGATAGACCCCTGAAGCCCTCATTTCTTAGATTTTGTCAACCACCGCCGAATTAAGCAAAATTCCGAGGCGAAGGGTAAATAAATTTGGGCCCCGATGAGCTATTTTGGTTGTCTCCTCTCTGCCTCTGAACTCAGTCTAGCCTAGATACTGGTCAGTCCAACATTTCTTTCCAGTAGATGGAGACAGAGCTAATATTTGAAAGCACAACAAGCCCCAGGCCTGCACTTACAGTAGATCATGATCTGAAAGGATGGCCAAAGTTTGACACAGTTATACTAGAGGAAGCACCCTCCCCTAGTTTTTTTTTTAGATTTTGTGTCATCTTGGCTGCTGTTGTCTAAAGTGTTCAGTTATGAAACAATGAAAGACAGAGCATAGTAAACCCCACAGAGGGCCGTATTTTCTCTGTCTGGTCTATGGGAAACTGTTTCATCACATCCAACAGATTGCCTCTGGTAACTTTCCACCCCAAAAAGGCCCAAACATACTAAACAATACACTTGAATACTGCTTCATTGGTTGCACAATTTTGCAAGAAATCATCAAATGAGAACTTTTTTTTTTAAGTGGATGTTTAGCCACAGTCAAACAGCATCACATAGGGTTCAAGTATTAGTTGTTTTTGCTTTTAAATTCTAATGTTTATAGGAATATTACAGCAGAAACAAGTCACAGGGACATTTCAGTCTTGTTTTCACTGGTTTCATTCTCATGGTCAGTACTTCCTCTATTTAAACCATAATGCCAAAGTAAAAGAGGAACCAGCTCGATTCCAAACTTCATTTTTGGTTTCAGCTCCTGCGTGCAAACACTCACAGAAATTCCTACATGAGTAAATGGGGATTTGTTGTGAACAATTATATTTTCCTGCACAGCAAGTGTAGGAAAGCCTGCTTTGTGTTAAATAAAGTTTTGTTTTTAAGGTCACATCGCTGCAGCACTTGAACTAAGAATGGGGGAAGCAAACAAGGGTGCACTGTTGAATGTGCAAAAACAAATGATGACTGTCTGTTGACTGTTTGCACACATATATATATATACTTCTCACAAGTGTAACAATTTGGGCAAACATATTTAAACAGCACAGTACCTGCTGCTGTTACCATTTAATTGGACCATAACAAAAATATCTATGATATAAAAATACTATAACTGCTTACTCTCAAATCCAAGATATCAATATGAATCTTGCACAATTATACTTCTTAAATATAGAGGAAATGCATGTCAATATGAGTATAATTATATACTTATAATGCACATGACACTTGGCCATCAGGAACTAGCCAATCATATGAATTTGATGATTGGATGATATGAACGCAGACTGTTTAGGGTCCAGCTTGTTGCACACTTTCAGTTCCCATTTGTCTGGTGAAGTCAGCAACGTTGCGTGTTTCTCAGTGAAGCAATAAGAAAAAGTTAACATCCATCAGAAGCTTCAAGAACCAAGATTCTCATGCTGCCTTGTTTACATGATGGACGGCTATATCATATCATCTGTAAGTGCTGTTGTTCTATTGTTTTATGTCTGGTTTTTGATCACAGCTCAAGACATTGAGAGGATATTTTTTATTGTTTATTCTAGTGTTTCTGTAGCTGTTTCTAAAAACACATGTTCTAGTAAGTAAAATTGCATGTATTAACATTCATGTCTACCCTTGTGTTTAAAAAGGACGTGTATTTGTGAAAACTAGGAAAGTAACCCTTAACACACAGTAAAGTGTGTAAACTTATGTATTTCCCCTAGTGACCTGGTCTGCCACGTTACTTTGTTATATACATTTTCACGTCTTTATGTTCTATTGCAAGTAATAATAGCAAAATTAAATACATAAATAAAATACATTCTAGTGTAAAAACTAACAGCCTTAACTGACTTTATTTTATTGACTCAAACTTTAACTTTCTCTGAGACGAAATCTATTTTTTTCCCTCCGAAGGCATCAGAGGAAAATGTTCCAATTGAACCAGAGAACTATCAACCACCTGCAGAGCTGTACCCATACCTCACTAATGTGGGGGAGATTTACGAAGGTGAAAAGATTTAACAGTTAGAAAGAGAACAAATCACTACATGACGGGTGCCTCACCTTCTGTCTCTTTTAAAGACCACAGATGGACATTCCACTCAGAGCGCGTCCAGACGACAGACTTTGAGAACTCTCCAGTGAATCGCCTCATAGAGCTTCAGCCTGTGTCTCCTCAACAACTGGTGCAGCCATATCGCTTCAGCAGTGAGTCTCTGCCCCTCCACCTGGACCCTCCGCTCGGCCTCTCTGTGTCACCGCAGGTAAGATCATGTGCAGCAATGAATGATGGCTTTAGTGTGAAGAGACATAATTTATACATTATGTGAAATATTGCTATTAAAGCATATTGATAAGGAAATGTGATACTGAGTCAAATTTTGAATGTTATCTTATTATTAACAGCAGTTTGAGACTTATTTCTCTGATTTCAGGCTTTGAGAGTAGCTCATGCTCACAAATAAACCAAACTTTCCTCAGCAATGGAAATAACATATTTTTTAATACAGGTGTTGTTCCCCCTTGAACAAAAATTAAATGTGCAATGGCACATATATGTTATAATGGGGAAAAGAAATTGACCCAGTGCATAAAGTTATCAAGTGGTACTATAACTATATACTATATACTATAAGAAAGAACATTATTTTTTGTCTGAAAAAGCAACATATCAAGTATTGCTACATTTTGTGATTCACAAATGTCATATTATTCACTGAATATTCCCAGAGAGATGAGATATTTCCCCTCTACATCAAGGTCTTTGTATGTTTTTTTGTTTTATTTATTTTTTCTACTTATTTTTGGTTAACTTTGTTATCAATTCAACAAAGCTTTTCCATTGTTAAAGGTCCAGTGTGAAGGAAGTAGGGGGATATATTGGTAGCAATGGAATAGAATATAAGTATGTTTTTTTAGTGCATAGTTGCCTGAAAATAAGAATCATTGTGTTTTTGTGACCTTAGAATAAGTCATTTATTAATAGGAAATGGATGGAGATATATGGATGTATGTAATGGATGTATTATAAGAAAGCATCCTTGTCTATGGAGAGATTGATCTATGGTTTTTACAGTAGCCCAGAATGGAAAAAACCAAACATTGGTTCTAATTAGAACCATTCACGTTTTCTCGCTAGCCACCGTAGTTAGAAGCTCCTCCACAATGAGAGCATCAGAGAAACCCTGATTTGTTAATGTGAAAGTATTTAGAGTTTTTACTGGTTTAAACCATCTGGTCCGTTTGTTTTGAAGAAGAGGGGCCCTCTGTAAATATAAACCTCCTGAGCGTGTGGATCTCAGGTAACACAGACAGCAGGTGAGCATACATTAGCAGCCCGTCTGCAACGTGCCAAAAAAATAGGAGAAACAATTATTTTTTAATGTGAAACTGCTTCATTCAGTATTTTAACTGCTTTAAATCATGAGGTCTGCTTGTTTTGGAGATAAAGAGACCCAATTCGGCTTTCTGTAAAAACCTCCAGAGCAATGAACACTGAGGCAATTGTTATCACGAGAAGTTTCCACTGGTTTAAACCTGCAAACCTAACCACAACATGCCACTTAATCTCCCTAAATCTTACACACTGTCACTTTAACAAGAGCTGCCGCTAAAGATTATTCATTAATGTCAGAAAATTGTATAAAATGTCTACCCAGAGCCAGAAAACTGCTGAACTTATCCAACCAACTGATTAAAACCCAAAGGCATTCAGTTTACTATCAGACAAAGAAAAACAGCAAAATTAGAAATTTAGAAGCTGGAATCAGGGAATAAGGGGCATTTTTGCTGAAAAAAATGACAGTTGATAAATCTCATTGTTGCTGTAAATACACATAAATATGTGGATTTACATGCACCAAAATAAAAAAACTAGGTAAACAGAAATTATTCTTCAGGCTGAATCTAATACTGTTCAAATAATAACATCACAATATATATTTTTGGGATACTTTGTAGAAAACAACCTGGATTTAGATAGTTTGAGATCTAAAAACTAATCAAGATGTGGACAGCTGGGGATATTTTCACTGAAATGTCATCGCCATCACGTGATCTTGCTGAGCATTGAATTCTATTTTGGCATAGTTACTTCCTCTTTTAGTACAATGACTGTGTTAAAAAGAAAATGTCAGGGAATGGATGATTGCAAAACAAAAGAAAATTGCAGCTCTGTCACCCCTCTGTGCACACTTGAGCTATGACATGCTTTAAATTTCTTCTAAAGATCCCATACTACACGCCGTCCCCGTTGTACCAGTACCAACCGACTGCCTCGCCTGGACATTACTACTCTGAGGAGGAGCAAAGAGGAATCAGTCCTCCACTTGAGGTATCAGAAGGGGAGGATGAATATGAAGACCACAGTCACTCCTCCTTCCGAAAAGACACTAGTGAGTATTTGCAATTCACATTTACAGAGAGTTGTGTACAAATCCAGGGAAAACTGATAATTTCCACACAAATTTGCCTACACACATCTCATATTTTCCAATCCAGGCAGCAAGAAGAAAATCCGCCTGTACCAGTTCCTCCTGGACTTGCTACGAAAAGGTGACATGAGTGACAGCATCTGGTGGGTGGACCAGGACAAGGGCATCTTTCAGTTCTCCACAAAACACAAAGAAGTTCTGGCCAGCCACTGGGGCAATCAAAAAGGAAACCGCAAAAAAATGACCTACCAAAAAATGGCTCGAGCTCTGAGGAACTATGGTAAATCAGGAGAGATTAAAAAAGTAAAGAAGAAGCTGACCTACCAGTTCAGTGAGGAAGTGCTGAGGGACCTGTATTTACGTCAGTATTCACGCTGATGAGGGAATAAAGGCTGGCTGTCATTATGCTGAAATCACTAAACTAGCCAAGATTGGGGGTTTTTTTTGCCTGTTTGCAATTTTACTCAGTAGTTTCATTTAGTTTACCAAGTTTTCTCCCCTATTTATTTGTGATGCCAGTGTTCATCCTCTACAACATTTGCTTCGATATAAAGCTCTTCAGTTCAGACTCAAATGTAGTTTGTGTGTGTAAATTTGTTTGTGTACTTTGATTAAAGGATGATTTAACATAAGGGACGGCTTAAAAAAACCCAAATGTTTTTACATGAGCTTTTTTTGTGCCATGAATCTGTGTAAATAAATGTTATGTTCTATTCTTTTTTTCAAATGAATTTTTCAGATGAAGTGAATCCATCTTTAAAAAAAAATTACAAAACATGTTCTGTCCCACAGTAGATGTAAGAGCATGGTGTGGCCTATTTCTAATTCAGTACAATGACGTGAGTGGCAGAGCTGAGCAACTTGTCTTCAAATTAAAGGAACATTGCACAAGATTATGGGAGCTTTAGTGGCATCTAGCAGTGAGGATTTCAACCTGCTGATTTTTTTTCTCCGTCTAGAGCAGGAGAGTGTTTGGTTTGTCCATTCTGGGCTCCTGTAGAGACATGGCAGTGCAAAATGGCGATCTCCGTGGATAAGGACCTGCTCTCTATGTAGATAGGAATGGCTCATTCTAAGGTGATGAAAACACATTTCTTTTTCCAGGCTATTTTTCTAAAGACATGGTTTATATTTAATTTCTGCCCATTCCTCCCCCAAAATCCTACCCCCTGGACCTTTAATATCTCATTATTTTTTTTAGCCTGGTAAAAAATGGAGGAAGGGAGAGCAACAGACAGATAGGTAGACAGTAAACAACTGTAGTAGTAATGAGGTGGTGATTAAAAGACAAGAGAACTGAGGGTGTACTATCAAGAAAGACAAAGAAGCAGAAATACATGTACCAGATGCAAGGAGAAACTTTAAATGCAGTTACAAGTAGATTGCAAAAAGGTGTAGTGTATGTCTGTATCTACCTGGCCTTGACCTCAAAATCTGCTGTGCACCCTGCAAGACTGGAGAGAGATTTACAGATTCACACAAAGGCAAAACTCATACTGTTCTCACTGTGAGAGAGGAGAAATATAATATACAATCAGAGACTACACCTGATGCAAATATATGAACAACTGCAGAGCAAACACTGGCTGAGTCAGACCCAGATATAAAAAGAAAAGACTGAAAAACACAGACAGGAGTCATGGTCTGAAACTGATAGACAGGATCTGAGAAAAAGAAAGTAGGAGTGAGATAAATTGATAGATCTGTCAGATTGTCTACGTTAGGGACTGTTTGTTACTTGTGTGGTAGAAGGGGGTCATAAAAACAGGGGGGGCATGACCCCCTATTTTAAGCAGGATTTGCATTTTGCTTAAGAAATTTGCTGGGTGGGTTATTGGTGCTGACTGTGACTCTTATGTTGTTTTCTTGTTGCTTTAAAAAATGTGTCTGTATTCTGTGTATGTATATATATATATATATATATATATATATATATATATATATATATATATATATATATATATATATATATATATATATATATATATATATATATATATATATATAAATTATAAAAAGGCTAAAGTAGGTAGGCTACAGTCCATTACCTGATTTTGAAGCACTTTTTTCCTTTCTAATGGCCTGACAGAAAGTTTGTCCTGATGAAACTATTGTTATTGTTGAAAAATAATTTGTGTATGTGTAACACATTGATTCTAGACTTTCTACTCTTATTTATATGGACAGGAACGTCCTCACGATTCAACACCAACACTATCTATAAACTAAAGGATTTGTTCTAATTAATTACCTCATAAACTAAAGGGTAAACAAATAACATCATAACACACGCCTTTGATGACTTATTTAACCTCTACAATATCATAAATTAAAAAATATAAATTAACGTTACTTTTTAGGTTTTGCAAACTGGGATTTATATTAACGTATGAGCAAGTACCGCCCCACCAAAACAGCTTCCGCCAACATCACTCAAATCAGCCAATCAGAGCCCAGCCCTTGTTTCGGTGCAAATTTCAAACCCGTACTGTCGACAAACGAACGGGTAGCCACCAGCCCGACAACCGTAGCCACACCGATGTTAACTCGTTTTTAAATTAAAAGACCGCTTTTGCATCAAGGAGGATTGTTGTAATACTTTAAGAAGTCTGCGGTGGCAACATGAGAGTAAGGTTAGTAACGTAACATTTTTAAAGTAATAGAAGCCCCAATTGTTTACACTATCAGTTGTACACTCAGTTAGCAAGCTTGCTTCCTGGTTAGCCTGTTCATTTTAGATAACGCCAACGTTTGCTAATTAGCTTTTCGACGCACACAATTTGTGCCACGCCGGGACGGGTATGCTGCAATGACTAATTTTGAATGGTAATTCTGTTTTGTTTGTCAACTTCATGCCACTCATTCGTGATATGGTATCGGTTACCATCACAAGTAATGCTACCGCGTCGGGAAGCTAGCTAACGTTAGCTGGCTGCGTGGATGACAGCGTCGTAGCATCTGACGTTAGCTCTCTGCTACTAACACAGTCTGATACTTGCTATTAAATTACTCGCTGGCGCTGATGTCAATGTTGGACTGTTTTGACTGGTAACAAGTGTTTCAACTCCAGAAAACCGGACTCACTCCCACCTTTCCTTTCTAGTGAAGTCCACGCAGCAGAGTCTGTTGCCTACCTCAACAGAGCACTGGTTAAGTTGCAGGATATTTGGGAAGAAATTGGGATTCCAGAGGAACAGCGCCTACAGAGAACCAATGATGTCCACAAGCACATTAAAGTGAGTCCCACATCAATGTAGATTATATTTAAACTCTGATTGTCGACCTGAAAAGCTAATAGATTGACATTTTTTGGGTGTGTCCTTGTCCCTCAGGGTCTGTTGGACCTCATGATTGCAGAAGAAGAGGAGCTCAAGAAGAGATTACTGAAAAGCATTCAGTCATGTCATAAGGAACTTAATCATCTGTGCAGTGAACTTCAGCTGCCCCCCTTTGAGGTACGGTTTGAATATGTTGTTGTTTCCTTCTATCTGTTGGGGAAAATTGCTCTTTTTTTGAATAACTTTCTGGATTTGTGTGAAGGAGGAAGATGGCTGCACTATGCTGCAGATGGAGAAGAATAGTCGCACACGTCTTGAAGTGATGAAGGAGCACAAGAAGCAAAGAATGGATGAGCTTAAG
Organism: Plectropomus leopardus; assembly: GCF_026936395.1. Classification (NCBI taxonomy): domain Eukaryota; kingdom Metazoa; phylum Chordata; class Actinopteri; order Perciformes; family Serranidae; genus Plectropomus; species Plectropomus leopardus. The sequence continues at coordinate 31,296,052 of NC_142182.1, read as the reverse complement.
GGCCTCGTTGGCAAAGACCGTGAGCTGTGTGACATTATGTGCACTACTCCATTTTGCATTGACCAGGAGTCAGTCCCATCACTGAAGCAACTTGAGGCATATCGTGCCTACCTGGATGATCTGACCAAAGAAAAGGTGTTACTAATATTCTACTTTTCTTCATTCTTTATTAACCTTTTCAAGTGTTGTAACCTGGATTGGAATTTAATACCAGCCAAATGCTGGTAAAATATGCAAGTGGCTGCTAGATTTGCTTCAGTCACCAACAAAAAAAAACAATGGTAATCTATTGAGTACCTGGTAAAATTTGAAATTCACCAGTCACAGTGACAGGTGGACAAAACAGTAAATTTTTAACCCTGGTTGTAACCTGTGTTGCCTTTTTAGGAACGTCGTCATGATGAATTTGTAAGCGTCAAAAAGGAGATAATCGCGTGCATGGATGATCTGGAGCGGCACCCAGAGTCCAGTTTTGAGACAGATGTGATGTGTGAAGATGAGGAGGCCTTTTGTCTGTCAAATGACAACATCGCTTCTCTTAAACTACTCCTCAGTCAGGTGTTTTTTTTCATCCAACTATTTGTCAATCTGACACTATGATCTAACTCTAAAATATCATGTTGAATCATATTGTAATGGATTTATGGTTTCTATGCCTTTTTCTAGTTACAAGACCGCAAGACTGAGAATGAGCTGCGTTGTTCAGCTTTTCGCACTAAGATCCAGGAGTTGTGGGAACGACTTCAGATTCCCCAAGAGGAGAGGGAAGCCCTCTCTGATCATATGGTCATGTCAAAGAAGAGAAACATTGAGGCAGTAAGAAATCAACCTTATGTGGTCATTTAGATTAATAATGAATTATTTCAGACAATGCATTGTTGCACTGTTTCACCAAACACCTACATAACAAGTTTTATTAATGTGCATCCTGTCTTTCCAGCTCCAGGCAGAGGTCCAGCGTCTTGAGGTGCTAAAAATGCAGAGCATGAAAAGTGTCACTGAGGCCGTCAGAGCTGAGATTGCTCTTTTCTGGGAGCGATGCTTCTACAGCCAAGAACAGCAGCAAGCTTTTGCTGCATATCATGATGGTGAATATCTCTTAATGGCAAAGCCCTTTCACTGGTTGACCGTCACAAATAGAATATGGTTCTCAGTGCATGTTTCTTTCCCCAGATGATTTCACTGAAGAACTTCTCAACCTGCATGAGGCTGAAGTCAGGACCCTGAAGAAGTGTTACGAGGACCACAGAGAACTCTTTGAGGGAGTCACAAAATGGCAAGAGAACTGGACCTTGTACTTGGAACTTGACGTAAGTACTGAATAGGAACCAGATTGTGTATTAAGCCTGCATTGTTTCCTAATTGTTTAGGCTGATCTCAGTCCTCTGGTCACTTTCACTTTTGGTAATTGTACTTGGCATAGGGATGTGGTTTCACATATTTTACCTGTTCATTCACTAGTGTGGCAGCACTTAAACAAAGTGGGTGACGATATTTTCTGTTGACTGCCCCGTAATATCACATTTCATGTAATTTTGCTTTAGTTATTCCAGTTGCCAATCTTTAGTCTGAGAAGCTTCCACAAAAGACATTTGTGCAACAGCATAGATTTCTCTGAAAGCATCACAGTTACTAGACTACTTAACCTCTTAGGAGTTTATTTCATTGATTGATTCACTACATATACTGTAATCCTAAATTTAGCAGCGTTTAAAACACTTATCTTGGTGTGGTAACACGTGTGGCTGTGTGTACCTCTCTCCATCTCAGAAAAAGGCCAATGACCCTTCAAGGTTCAACAACAGAGGTGGAAACCTTCTAAAAGAAGAGAAACAAAGAGCTGACCTGCAGAAAAGTCTGCCTAAGGTGAGGAAATGTTTAAAAGTGTTATTGATGTGCTCTGAGTGCTCAGTTAATTCAAAAACAGGATTATTATTTAGACTATTTCACCTACAAATGACCAATGATAAGCTTCTTATCCTGGGTTACCCTTCTCATGAAAAAACATTGTTTTTCTGACATGTTTCCAGGATGGACGGCAAATCCAAAAATCATTTCTTCATTTTTTAATCTAGTCTTGTTTAACAACAGCAGAACTGTATTAAAACAGCCATTTACAAAATTTTAAGATATAAGTCAAGTCTCAATTATCCAGTCTTATGCTCAGTACTTTTCCAAACACATACACTTTTGATAAAACCTTACAATTTAAAACCCTTCCATATAAACAGTCTCAGGCATGACTGAGTAACATGCCTGGACACACTCAGTGCGCTACTAGGTGGAAGTGTTTTATATTTTAGTGAAAATGCACGTCTTTAGGAAATACTGAACATATAATTGGATAAATGTGACTTAAATTATACCACACAAGTTGTGTGAGAGTTGTTTGGATTGATGTTTTGATATATTTTTTCCGTTGTTAAAGGGGGTCCCTGTTTACTGTCATTGATGAAGAATGTTCACTTTTTTTGTGATTCTCTGTTCACTGTGAATGCAAGAAAAACCAAATTTACTTCACAAATTCAACTTGCAGTGAGTCATTTATATACAAATAATCATTTTGTAGGTGAAGTATTCTTTAAATAGTTTAAAAGATATCGATTTAGATTAATTAACAGCAAAACATTCAGGCTCAAGTGCACCATTTAGAGGAGAGTGGGAAGAGCTTTGTTGTGTTGTTTGTGCAGTTGGTGCTTTATTGATTTTGGCCACCAGGTGGCGATATTTAAACGTTATAGTTTAAGTCTGTAGTTCTTTTGCAAAATTGTTGTGCGCCAGATTTTGAAACAGGAGGGCAATTTATGAAATTGGGCTTTATGTAATTGACCACCCACTGTCAATGGTAAATGTGATCTTGTGCCAACAATATAAAATTGTTGTTTTCTGTTTGTTCCAGCTGGAAAAGAGTCTTAAAGCCCAAATTGATCTTTGGGAGCAGGAGCATGGCAGAGAATTCCTGGTAAATGGCCAGAAATTTCTTGAGTACGTGCAGCAGCAGTGGGATCACCACCATGCTGAAAAAGAGAAGGAGAAAATGGAGAGGGTGGGTTTTTACTTTGATTAAAAACTGCACTAAGTCTTACATTTCCCCTTCACAAAAGAATTGTCAATATGACTTTCTCATTCTCATGTTTGTTTGAATTAGCAAATGAAGAAAACTAAACAGACACAGGAAGACATGTTATATGGAACTACAATGAGAACACCATCCAAAAGGCGGATAGCAGGGACTCCCACACCTGGAAAAGTAAGAAAGGTAAGATGGTGCCTGCAGTTTTATTTGATGTTGTATTTCATTAACTGACTTGAAGTTGACCCGTCTCCTCCCCTCCTCTGTCCACTTAGCTCAATGGCACCTCAACCATCTCCACTCCAAACAGTTTCCTTAGTTCAGGCCTTAGTGGAACCATGTGCCAGTCCTCCATCCAGAAACCACCTCTGTCTGCCAGCAAGGTATGCACACTCGTTCTTATGACTCATCTCTCTTAAAAAATTCACACTTATTTTTTGACAACCTGTCAGACCGAGAAGGTTAGATGGATTAGTTCTGTATCTGACTCTCTTGTCCATTATTTATGGTAATGCAGATTAGTATGGGACGGTCTTGTTTCCATTTTAGTTTAACTTGTACATGGATGCTTTGTCAGGGCAAGAAAAGCATTCATAATTTAAATTATTTGTGTGCAGATCTCGTAATGTTTTGTACCTACAATGCTGGCCAAAAAATGAGTGTACTGTATGGTGCAGACCATGACAATGATAGATGAATTTATATAATATGAACAACTGAGTCCTTAGTTCTTCTGAAAAGAATACTTTACCCCCACTAAACATTAATATATCAGTTACTTAGTGAAGAAAACTCCAAAAACTGAGTGAATACCTATTTAGAGGGAACCATATTTAACAACAGCAAAACTATATCAAAACATCTGTTTACAAACTCTTACAAAACTCTTGCAGTATGATCCAAGTCTTACATCTGGACCATACTGTATGTGTGAGCAGTGCGTGACAGCAACCTCTCCAAACTGCAGCGTCATGCACACTCATAGTGTTCACACTGGCAGTGTTGTTGCAGTGATGCTTCTGCAGAACTGCCTGCTGCTATGAGTGCTGTATTTCCTCATTTATAAGCACATATTCCACTCAGTTATGATGTCGTGCAAACTCCTGCATTGTCAACAACATGGCCCTGCAAATGTTTTACAACTAAATGCTTTGCGTCAACAACTGATGGGATTCTGTCAACAGAGATGTTGCCAGAGGACTTCTATTTTGAAATGGAAGCAGGAAAGTTTGAGTAAAACATATTTGTATTTCCTCCTCTCTGTGACAGATTAAGACTTTGAAACTGTAATAAAAGGTGGCACAGAGTCAATATATTTATCTAAACACCATTTTTACTGTCTATTTCTGCTGACAACAGCACATGGAAAAAATCTGTGAGCCACTTTGAAGAGATCATCAAATAGATACACTTTGAGTCTTGAGTTACAGAGCACAAGTTGTGTGTTTGTAACTGGATGTTTTGAAATAGTTTTGCTGTTGTTAAGACTCCTCACCTTCAACTCATCAAGAATTTTCTCAGTTTTTGGATTCTTTGGCCACTGGGAGCATCTAAGAAAAAAGTTTCTTCACAAATTCAGATGTTACACAGGTGAGTAATTGATATACAAATGGTCATTTTGTGGGTGAAGTATTCCTTTAAAGGTACATACATTGAAGTATGCCCAGGTGCTCAAGTATGTATGTTCAGGTGATCCTTAAATGTAAATTTCATACAATCAAGATGATGTCAAGCCTCACTGTTACTGTTAGCCCCATGTATCTGTTGAGAGTATATGATACATTACAGCATAAATGGAGCATTGGTGATTTAAAATGTAAAAGGTGGCAATAAAAAAACACATTATCACACTACTTGGCCTTGTTGTAGGGTCTTGGCCTGCGAACCCCTGGACATGCAAGGACTCCCCGTGCACTTGATCGAAACAAGGAAAACATCTCCCATCTTAGAAACATTCCAAGCGGCACACAAAGGTCTCAGGATACTCAAGATCACACCTTCACCTTTAACTCTGTTGCTGGCTCCTATTCGGAATTTGCGGTAAATGCAGTTTTACATCTGTTTGGTTAGTCCTAACTATAAAAGAAAAATAAAGTACAATCTAAGAAAGGAAAATACTAAATTTTCAGGGTTACAGTGGGACCGTAGTACCACTAAGAGCAATATTGTCTTCCCAATCTGTAGAATGAAATATTTACATTTATGATTTACCATGTTACTACTATTTGGCATCACTGCTGAGTTAAAGAAGAATATTTTGTAAATCTAAAGATTTTTCCTTTTTGTAAACGTCTGAGTACAGACACAATTTATGGTTGTATGTTGCTGATAAAATTCTCAGATCATGTTATTTCTGAAGACAGAAGATTGATTTACTGTAAAATGACGAAAGACTAATAGCATGATGATAACTCCATATAAAAAGCTTTTGACCATCTTCTGGTCTTTAGTTGTAGTTGTTGTACAGTAACAATTTTAGTAATCCTCAAATAAGGCAACTAAAAAGCAACCATACTGACCTCTGCCTAGACTTCATAATGTTAATGTTTAAAAATTAATATTCATCATTAAAAATCAAAGTGGTAAACAATGAATACATTCAATAAAAATACATACCAGATTCTTATTTTTCATGTTTATTATAGCAGTAAATTGGGAGAAAATAGTGCCTGTAGTCAAATTCTTCTACTGTAAATCATCAAAAGAAATCCAGATGTACCAAAGACTCACTTGTTCCCTGAGCAACACTTTCTTTCACAACATTTTGAGATCTGGACACCAAGACAAAAATAGTTTTCCAAAGTGAATATACACATTAGCATTCTATATTCTCCTGTCACAAGCTTACACCAATTTAAATTTACACATGTTGACATTTTGACATCTTAAATATGAACAAAATCAAATGATTGAATGCACACATCAAAAATTCTGACGGTTTATTTTTTAAATTTTCCTTCACAGAGAGACCTCTCGAAGGCTTCTAAATCAAATGTGAAGTCAGGAGTGCTGAACTCCACTGTCAGTCATCAGTGAGGGTCCGAGGAGCCACTCTGGCACCAGAAGTCATCCAGCTCTGCGGTAGTGGCTTTTGTAGTTTTCATATAGCGGACAAGAGGGAACTTTCATGTCAACTTCTTACAAAAAAATGTAAATATTTCACTGTGTGTGAATATTTTGAGTCTCCATTGATTCTGTTTTTTTAAGACTTTATGTCAGGGTTACTGCTGGAGCAGTTTTCTCTGCTGTCTGTGTTTTTGTGGCAGGTTATTGATGTATGTCCCAAGGCTGTTGTTACTTTTTATTTTCACATTTTTCTTTTAGAATTACAGCCTTTTAATGAACCATTGTTAAGCATATCTAGAGCACTACTTTGTTTTTTCGTACTGTAGCAGCTAGCCAATACACAACTTTATTACTCCAGCTGGGATGACAGCTAAATTTGCTATTCAGAAACTAAATATTTTGAGTGCTTTTTTTTTAAAAATCACACTGTAAATAAACATTTTAAACAGACATTTGGCCTTTCTAGGTACCTATTTATGATCTTGTTTGCTTGTAAGCAAATGTTTTGTCATAGTTTTGCAGTTGTTCAACACGTCCCCATTTTACTATAAGAATTTTATCCTTCTCTAAATTCTTTCTTCAGCATTGTGGCATGTGAGAAAAACAAAGCTTTTGTTGGGAACTGAACGGAACAAGGATTGATAGAAAAATGATAATTTTGTGGATGAAGTATTCCTTTAACTGAGACCAAGTCAAAAGGCAGTATCTGTTAAGTACTATACTTTGATCACACACTGTATCTTAAAACATACACAAAATAATACATTTCACATATTGTAGAAAATAATTCTCCATGCAGATTAGAAATGTGACGATGTTCTGTTTAAGCCATGCGTGTCATGAGTTCTTCAAGAGCCCTCTCCCGGTGATTTTCATGAACAAGCAGCACTTCTTTGATCGCACTTTGCTGAAAACCCATCTCATTGAACTGAGTCAGAAGGCGCAGGAACTCCGCAGCCTGAAATAGAATTTAAAGTCAGTAATAATACATATTGAGGTATGTCTGTGGCGCAAATATTGATTAGCGAGAATCACCTTGCTCTCACAATTCTGAAACATCTCCAAGGCTTCCTCCACCTGTGCTTCATCATAACCCAGCTGACACAGACGGTCATTAGCGACCAGGTATTTTAGGATCTGTCGATAAATAGTTGAGCCATGGAAAAGCACGAGACAAATCATAAGTATTTTATGTATGCCTTATCAGGATTTATAAAGCATTAAAGATGCGCTGATAACATGAAAAGACAAAGTGGTGCCTACCTTCTCTGGGCTGTGATAGCCTGTTTTCTGTAGAGCCAGAATAGCTGTGCGTAAAGGGTAGCCCTTTGCTGTGATGGTTTCAAGTAGCTCCCTCTCTTCCTGGCTGAGTGCTGACAACAACTCTGCTGATGAGTCAAAGAAAACCCCACGAGAGCTGCCAGTACTCAGGGCCTGATGACAAGGGAAGAGCAAATAAACATAATGTGTTATAGAAAAAGAAGAAGAAAATAAATTGTAAATTGTGTTGTCTCAGACCAGGGCCATTATCCTCTAATATTGGGGTGGTGTGACCTCCTGTTTTTGCATTTTTAGACACAATATATACTATTGCCTTTATGCATGTTAATGACATTGAATAATGAAATACTATAAAAGGAGCTTCTTGTGACAGAATATGGTATGACTTTTACATACCATCCAATTTTTTGTCCATTTTTTGGGAGCATAGGTACTAAAGGCTGCTTCTGCCACTTTTCTGAGTCTTTGGGACTGTTAATAGTCCAGAGTCTAATTATTGTAATGCACATATAGGAGTGTAACATGACAGGTAGTTTGCTATGTATGACGGTGATATCGTTGAGAGCTTTAAAAACCAATAGCAGACCTTTAAAATCAACCCTGTATGATATAGGCAGCCAGTGAAGACAGGCGAGAATGGGGGTAATATGTTCCCCTCTTGTTTTTGTTAAAACTCTAGCTGCTGCTTTTTGTACGAGCTGAAGTTTACTTTGTTTCGGTTAAGAACATAAAATCAAGAATGTGTTCAGAGATGATATTATTGAAAGGGCCTACAGGGACAGAAATCAAGTTTTCTGTGTTTCCTTTGGCCAGATTATATGTTTTTGCTCTTCTAGATCTTGATTGTGGTGTGACATTCTGAACATGATTGTAATCTAAGGATTTAAATTTAGTAGGCTTAGATACAAAGATGCAGTTTATGTTTAATTGGTGCTGGTTTGCTTAGAAGGCTTGCAGAGATTTGCAAGTTTATATCCACAAGGTGGCAATGGTGACTGTGGATGGGAGGGTGGTGATTGGCATGCCTGTGTCAGGTGACTGTATCAGGTGTTTGGTTGACTGGAGGTAGTCCCTGCGAAGGTGCGTTAAAAACAGCATAGAATTTATTTTCTGTTAAAATGTGTGCACCCAGGTCATTGGCATGGGTCTTTCCAGAAAAAGGGTGAACGCCTCCAGAAGAGATTAAAATTGTCAATAAAAAGCACCTTGTGAGGTGGACACACCTACTGCAACTAGCTCTGGAGATTGACGGTTCGACAAAAACGTTCACTGCCTCGCTTGAAAGGTGCAATGGGACCAGACATGAAAATCCGCGTTGGAGTTTTTTATAAGTCAAGGAGCTTGCTAAAATCCGGCTTTAATATCTTGGTCGTCTCATTTGAAACGTCATTACAACCACCGTGGATGGTTAGGCTACATTTTGAGCACTGGGGTTGTTCTGGTAATAGATTGGGGATTTTCTCCAAGATGTCATACTTTGCTGCAGGGAAACAGTAGTTGAACACCAAACCTTTCCTTACATTTCTAACAATTGAGTCCCAGATGATCAGTGTGGTAGGAGATTGTGTTTGTGGTGGGATTTGAGGCTTTGTTGTTGGTGCCTCAGCTGGAGAGGAGCAGTCATTGACCTCAGCAGGACGCTTTGGGGAGCATTATGTTGCCGGATTCCTTACTGGAACTTCATCCCTGGAGCTAGACCGTGGACCGGGCTTGGACTGAGAAGGAGGCAATGCTTTGCTGTATTGCGAGACAGGGTGGCAACCGGACATGAGGGTGCATGGAAGTGGGGTAAAATTTTGTAAATCCAGTTATTAAATCTATTTTTGAAGATAATCCCCTGAGGTAGATGGTGATTAGCCAGCCTGCTTCCGCGTCCACCCCTTCCACCAGCAACAGGCCAACCTTCAGCTGGCCCATGACATGGAATCGAATTGGCCATGGGTTTAGCTTCCAGCATGGGAGCCATCTCTGGAAGTCCGGCGTTGACAGAGCTGTACCATAGAAATGTGGTGCCGGAGCTGAGCAGCAGGAGTCAGGGAAGCGGGTCAGGCTTGTCCCGCCTCGGATACCGCAGCCAAATGAGCCCAGGACAGCGAGATGTACAGCCTGAGCTGTGGCAGCAGTTGATAACTCTAAAAAGAGATTGTCTTTATGTCTGACTTCAGCTTCCAGATGAGTGATGTTCTTCAACATGGAGAGGGTAAGTTGACAAGTCACACACAGCCGTCACGTTAGCATTTGTATCTTACTTGGTGTCAGTCACCCTAATGCAGATCCAGTGCTTGTAGTTTGGCAGCTAGTCAGAGGCAGCATTGGTGTCAAAATTTCCTATACTATGACGTTTTGATACTATCTTTATCAACATAGGCCAACTTTACATATTTTGAACAACATTCTATATTATGACTATTTTGACTTTTAAATGACATAGGCTACTCTACTATCACTTTTTAATAACATTTTCCATTACTTTTAATGCAATATTGAACAACATACTATACTATGATTTTTGTTGTGATAAACTACCATAAACTTTTATGCAATTTTGAACAATACTATATTATGATTTTGAGGTCATTTTTTAATTAAATACTGTATCATTACTTTTTTTATTCAAGTTTGAACATCATTTTATAAAATGACTTTTTTTATGCAATTGTGGACAACATACTGTTCTTTTTATGCATTTGGGTGAGACATGATTCCATTATTTTTTAGTGCAATTTTGACATACTTTGATTTTTTTTATGCCATTTTGGATGCCATACTACTGTGACATTTTATGACATTTGAACAACATAGTTTATTATTACATTTTTTATGCCATGAGATCGTATACTTTGACTTGTTCACGCCGTTTTGAATGACATGCTATACTATGACTTTGACAACAGCAGCGCATACAGATGAAACAGCCAGTAGCTCTGCAAATCCTCGCTATATTTTTCTAATTTTTCAATACCATGGCCCCTTCTGCTGAAGCACTACTTTTCTATGATAGAGAGGCACTTATCAACGTCGGGAGAAGTTGGACTTCAGTTGGACTGAATGCAGCAGGCCGTGAAAGGGTCCCCACCGACGGCATATGTCTACAAGCCAGTCAGACCGAAAGGGGAGAAAAAAAAACGAAAGTGCGGGATGAAGAGAGGAAGAACAGCCGATGTCACTGTGAGGCTTACAAAAGTATGACTTTTTTCATGCCATTTTGGAGGAGATACTATATAATGACTTTTTCATGCCATTTTTGAGTACATGTTAGATCAAGGCATTTTTTTGTCATTTTGGTGGACATACTATGACCTTATACATGTACATACTATAGTGTGACTTTTTCATGCCATTTTGAACCACATGTTAGATCAAGGCATTTTTTGTCATTTTGGTGGACATACTATGACCTTTTCATACCAATTTGGAAGACATACTATACTATGACTTTTTCAATGCCAATTTGGACCACATACTATTGTAATACGTTTTATACCATTTTGAACTACATACTATGCGATGATCAGCTATACTACAAACTGCTTCAACATGCTGAATAATGATTTTTTTAGCAATTGGAGTGATCACTTTTTTGCCCATTTTTCAACATGCTATAGAATGGCTTTTTTCGGCATACTATACTTTGGCATAAAGTTGCAAAAAATTGACTTTTTGGACCTTTTTTTTCAACATACTATACTGAAAACTGCCTCAACATGCTGTTTTATGACTTTTTTCAGCATTTGTAGTGATCACTTTTTTGACCATTTTTCCCTGACCTATGGTATGGTGTTTTTCGCCATACAATACTTCGGCCTAAAACCCTCAAAATGACTTAATGGACTGTCTTTTCAACAGGCTATACTTTATACTACCTAAAAAAGCTGTTCTATTACTTTTTTCCAGCATTTAGAGGGATAACATTTTTTAACAATTTTGCCAGAACTATAGTATGGCTTTTTTCACCATACAATACTTTTGCCTAACATGCTCAAAATATTGACTTTTTGGGCAGATTTTTCAACAGGGCCTCAATATGCTGTTCTATGACTTTTTTTCAGCAATTGGAGCAATGACTTTTTTGACCATTTTCCCTGAGATATAGCCATACCCTGACCTGTATGGCTCTTTTGGCCACATTATACTTAGGCCTATAACAATCAAAATACTGACGTTTTGGACCCTTTTGCCAGCTGGCTATACTATAAACTGCCTCAACATGCTGTTCGATGACTTTTTTCAGCATTTGGAGCGACAACTTTTTTGACCAATTTTCCCTGAGCTATAGTATGTTTTTTTATGCCATACAATACTTTTGTCTAAAACACTAAAAATATTGTCTTTTTGGACTTTCTTTTCAACATGCTATACTTTAAACTACTGAAAAATTATGTTCTATGAGTTTTTTCAGCATTTGGAGTGATAACATTTTTGACCAATTTTGCCTGAGCTATAGTATGGCTTTTTTTGCCATGCAATACTTTGGCCTAAAACACTTAAAATATTGAATTCTGGACTATGTTTTGAACAGGCTATACTATCAACTGCCTCAACATGCTGTTCTAGGACTATTTTCAGCATTTGGAGCGATCACTTTTTTGACCATTTTTCCCTGACCTTTTTTCGCCATATAATACTTTGGTCTAAAACACTCAAAAAATTGACTAATACAAAAAATAATCCAAATACTGAAAAAACTCATAGAAACGCATGTTGGGGCAGATTATATCATAGCCTGTTGAGTAAATAGTCCAAAAAGGCAATGAGTGTATAGGCCAAAGTGTTTTTTGGCAAAAAAAAAAAAGCCATAGTATAGGTCAGGGAAAAATGGTCAAAAATGTCATCGCTCCAAATGCTGAAAAAACTCAATATGTCAATATTTTAAAAGTCAATATTTTGAGCGTTTCAGTCCAAAGTATGGAATGGCGAAAAAAGTCATACTATAGCTCTGGAAAAAATGGTCAAAAACATGATCGCTTCAAATTATGAACAAACGCATATAACAGCATGTTGGGGCAGATTATGTCATAGCCTGTTGAATAAAGGATCCAAAAATTCAATATTTTGAGTGTTTTAGTCCAAAGTATATTATAACGAAAAAAGCCATACTATAGCTCAGGGGAAAATGGTAAAAAAAATTATCCCCCCAAATGCTGAAAGAACTCATAGAACAGCATGTTGGGGCAGTTTAACATATAGCCTGCTGAAAACACAGTCCAAAAAGTCAATATTTTGAGCGTTTTAGTCCAAAGTATATTAGGGCGAAAAAAGCTGTACTATAGTTCAGGGAAAAATGGTCAAAAACATCATTGCTCCAAATGGTGAAAAAACTCATAGAACAGCATATTGAGGCAGTTTATAGTGTAGCCTGTTGAATAAAGGGTCCAAAAAGTCAATATTTTGAGTGTTTTAGGCCAAAGTACAATATAGCGAAAAAAGTCATACTATAGCTCAGGGAAAAATGGTCAAAAACGTCATTGCTCCAAATGGTGAAAAAACTCATAGAACAGCATATTGAGGCAGTTTAAAATATAGCCTGTTGAATAAAGGGTCCAAAAAGTCAATATTTTGAGCGTTTTAGACCAAAGTATGGAATGGAGAAAAAAGTCATACTATAGCTCAGGGAAAAATGGTCGAAAAAGTGATCCCTCCAAATGGTGAAAAAACTCGTAGAACAGCATGTTGGGGCAGTTTATAGTATAGCCTGCTGAAAACACAGTCCAAAAAGTCAATATTTTGAGCGTTTTAGTCCAAAGTATTTTAGGGCGAAAAAAGTCATACTATAGGTCAGGGAAAAATGGTCAAAAACGTCATTGCTCCAAATGGTGAAAAAACTCATAGAACAGCATGTTGGGGCAGATTATGCCATAGCCTGTTGAATAAAGGGTCCAAAAAATCAATATTTTGAGTGTTTTAGGCCAAACTACAATATGGAGAAAAAAGTCATACTATAGTTCAGGAAAAAATTGTCAAAAACGTCATTACTTCAAATTATGAAAAAAGTCATAGAAGAGCATGTTGAGGCAGTTTACCGTGTAGCCTGTTGAATAAAGGGTCCAAAAAGTCAATATTTTGAGTGTTTTACACCAAAGAATAGTATGGCGAAAAAAGCCATACTATAGGTCAGGGAAAAATGGTCAAAAACGTCATCGCTCCAAATGATGAAAAAAGTCATAGAACAGCATATTGAGGCAGTTTACAGCATAGCCTGTTGAATAAAGGGTCCAAAAAGTCAATATTTTGAGTGTTTTAGACCAAAGTACAATATAGCGAAAAAAGTCATACTATAGCTCAGGGAAAAATGTTAAAAACGTGATAGCTCGAAATGCTGAAAAAACTCATAGAAAAGCATGTTGGGGCAGTTTATAGCATAGCCCGTTGAAAAAACTGTCCAAAAAGTCAATATTTTGAGCGTTTTAGGCCAAAGTATTGTATGGCGAAAAACGCCATACTATAAGTCAGGGAACAATCGACAAAAAAGTCATCGCTCCAAATGCTGAAGAAAACTCATGGAACAGTATGTTGGGGCAGTTTATAGTATGGCATGTTGAATGAAGGGTCCAAAAAGTCAATATTTTGAGCGTTTTGGTCCAAAGTATATTAGGGCGAAAAAAGTCATACAGGGAAAAATTGTCAAAAAGGTGATCCCTCCAAATGCTGAAAGAACTCATAGAACAGCATGTTGGGGCAGTTTAAAATATAGCCTTTTGAACAATGGGTCCAAAGAGTCAATATTTTGATTGTTTTAGACAATAGTATGGTGTGGAGAAAAAAGACATACTATAGCTCAGGGAAAAATGGTCAAAAACGTCATGCTGAAAATGCTGAAAAAACTCATTAAACAGCATGTTGGGGCAGTTTATAGTATAGCCTGTTGAAAACACAGTCCAAAAAGTCAATATTTTGAGCATTTTAGTCCAAAGTATATTATGGCGAAAAAGCCGTATTATAGTTCAGGGAAAAATGGTCAAAAACGTCATCCCTCCAAATGTTGAAAAAGGTCATAGAACAGCATGTTGAGGCAGTTTATAGTATAGTCTGTTCAAAACACAGTCCAAAAAGTCAATATTTTGAGCGTTTTAGGCCAAAGTATTGTATGGCAAAAAAAAGTCATACTATAGCTCAGGGAAAAATGTTAAAAACGTGATAGCTCCAAATGCTGAAAAAACTCATAGAAAAGCATGTTGGGGCAGTTTAAAATATAGCCTTTTGAACAATGGGTCCAAAGAGTCAATATTTTGATTGTTTTAGGCAATAGTATGGTGTGGAGAAAAAGACATATGATAGCTCAGGGAAGAATGGTCAAAAACGTCATCGCTCCAAATGCTGAAAAAACTCATTAAATAGCATGTTGGGGCAGTTTATAGTATAGTCTGTTGAATAAAGGGTCCAAAAAGTCAATATTTTGAGTGTTTTAGGCCAAAGAATAGTATGGCGAAAAAAGCCATACTATAGCTCAGGGAAAAATGTTAAAAACGTGATAGCTCCAAATGCTGAAAAAACTCATAGAAAAGCATGTTGGGGCAGTTTATAGTATAGCCTGTTGAAAACACAGTCCAAAAAGTCAATATTTTGAGTGTTTTCAGCCAAAGTACAATATTGCGAAAAAAGTCATACTATAGCTCAGGGAAAAATGGTCAAAAAAGTGATCCCGCCAAATGCTGAAAGAACTCATAGAACAGCATGTTGAGGCTATTTATAGTATAGCCTGTTGAAAACACAGTCCAAAAAGTCAATATTTTGAGCGTTTTAGTCCAAAGTATATTATGGCGAAAAAACTCATACTATAGCTCAGGGGAAAATGGTCAAAAACGTCATCGCTTCAAATTATGAAAAAAGTCATAGAACAGCATGCTGGGGCAGATTATGTCATAGCCTGTTGAATAAAGGGTCCAAAAAGTCAATATTTTGAGCGTTTTAGTCCAAAGTATATTATGGCAAAAAAAGCCATACATTAGTTGAGGAAAAATTTATTAAAAAAGTGATCCCTCCAAATGCTGAAAGAACTCATAGAACAGCATGTTGGGGCAGTTTAAAATATAGCCTTTTGAACAATGGGTCCAAAGAGTCAATATTTTGATTGTTTTAGACAATAGTATGGTGTGGAGAAAAAAGACATACTATAGCTCAGGGAAAAATGGTCAAAAACGTCATGCTGAAAATGCTGAAAAAACTCATTAAACAGCATGTTGGGGCAGTTTATAGTATAGCCTGTTGAAAACACAGTCCAAAAAGTCAATATTTTGAGCGTTTTAGTCCAAAGTATATTAGGGCGAAAAAAGCCGTACTATAGTTCAGGGAAAAATGGTCAAAAACGTCATCCCTCCAAATGCTGAAAAAGGTCATAGAACAGCATGTTGAGGCAGTTTATAGTATGGTCTGTTCAAAACACAGTCCAAAAAGTCAATATTTTGATTGTTTTAGACAATAGTATGGTGTGGAGAAAAAAGACATACTATAGCTCAGGGAAGAATGGTCAAAAAAGTGATCCCTCCAAATGCTGCAAAAACTCATTAAACAGCATGTTGAGGCAGTTTATAGTATAGCCTGTTGAATAAAGGGTCCAAAAAGTCAATATTTTGAGTGTTTTAGGCCAAAGTACAATATAGCGAAAAAAGTCATACTAGAGTTCAGGAAAAAATGGTCAAAAAAGTGATCCCTCCAAATGCTGCAAAAACTCATTAAACAGCATGTTGAGGCTGTTTATAGTATAGCCTGTTGAAAACACAGTCCAAAAAGTCAATATTTTGAGCGTTTTAGTCCAAAGTATATTAGGGCAAAAAAAGTCAGACTCATAGAACAGCATGTTGGGGCAGATTATGCCATAGCCTGTTGAATAAAGGGTCCAAAAAGTCAATATTTTGAGTGTTTTAGGCCAAACTACAATATGGAGAAAAAAGTCATACTATAGCTCAGGGAAAAATGGTCAAAAACGTCATTGCTCCAAATGGTGAAAAAACTCATAGAACAGCATGTTGGGGCAGATTATGCCATAGCCTGTTGAATAAAGGGTCCAAAAAGTCAATATTTTGAGTGTTTTAGGCCAAACTACAATATGGAGAAAAAAGTCATACTATAGCTCAGGGAAAAATGGTAAAAAACGTCATCCCTCCAAATGCTGAAAAAAACTCATGGAACAGTATGTTGGGGCAGTTTATAGTATAGCCTGTTGAATGAAGGGTCCAAAAAGTCAATATTTTGAGTGTTTTCAGCTAAAGTACAATATGGCGAAAAAAGTCATACTATAGCTCAGGGAAAAATGGTCAAAAACGTTATTGCTCCAAATGATGAAAAAAGTCATGAAACAGCATATTGAGGCAGTTTACAGCATAGCCTGTTGAATAAAGGGTCCAAAAAGTCAATATTTTGAGTGTTTTAAGCCAAAGTAAGGAATGGTGAAAAAAGTCATACTATAGCTCAGGAAAAAATGGTCAAAAATGTCATCCCTCCAAATGCTGAAAAAAGTCATAGAACAGCATGTTGAGGCAGTTTATAGTATAGTCTGTTGAATAAAGGGTCCAAAAAGTCAATATTTTGAGCGTTTTAGACCAAAGTATGGAATGGAGAAAAAAGTCATACTATAGCTCAGGGAAAAATGGTCAAAAAAGTGATCCCTCCAAATGGTGAAAAAACTCGTAAAACAGCATGTTGAGGCAGTTTATAGTATAGTCTGTTGAATAAAGGGTCCAAAAAGTCAATATTTTGAGTGTTTTAGGCCAAAGAATGGAATGGCGAAAAAAGCCATACTATAGCTCAGGGAAAAATGTTAAAAACGTGATAGCTCGAAATGCTGAAAAAGGTCATAGAACAGCATGTTGAGGCTATTTATAGTATAGCCTGTTGAAAACACAGTCCAAAAAGTCAATATTTTGAGCGTTATAGTCCAAAGTATATTAGGGCGTAAAAGCCGTGCTATAATTCAGGGAAAAATGGTCAAAAACGTCATTGCTCCAAATGATGAAAAAAGTCATAGAACAGCATATTGAGGCAGTTTACAGCATAGCCTGTTGAATAAAGGGTCCAAAAAGTCAATATTTTGAGCGTTTTAGACCAAAGTATGGAATGGAGAAAAAAGTCATACTATAGCTCAGGAAAAATTGGTCAAAAACGTCATTGCTTCAAATTATGAAAAAAGTCATAGAACAGCATGTTGAGGCAGTTTATAGTATAGTCTGTTGAATAAAGGGTCCAAAAAGTCAATATTTTGAGTGTTTTAGGCCAAAGAATAGTATGGCAAAAAAGCCATACTATAGCTCAGGGAAAAATGTTAAAAACGTGATAGCTCCAAATGCTGAAAAAACTCATAGAACAGCATGTTGGGGCAGTTTATAGTATAGCCTGTTGAAAACACAGTCCAAAAAGTCAATATTTTGAGCGTTATAGTCCAAAGTATATTAGGGCGAAAAAAGCCGTGCTATAATTCAGGGAAAAATGGCCAAAAACGTCATTGCTCCAAATGATGAAAAAAGTCATGAAACAGCATATTGAGGCAGTTTATAGTATAGTCTGTTGAATAAAGGGTCCAAAAAGTCAATATTTTGAGCGTTATAGTCCAAAGTATATTAGGGCGAAAAAAGCCGTGCTATAATTCAGGGAAAAATGGTCGAAAAAGTGATCCCTCCAAACGGTGAAAAAAGTCATAGAACAGCATGTTGGGGCAGTTTATAGTATAGCCTGTTGAATAAAGGGTCCAGAAAGTCAATATTTTGAGTGTTTTAGGCCAAACTACAATATGGAGAAAAAAGTCATACTATAGTTCAGGGAAAAATGGTAAAAAACGTCATCCCTCCAAATGCTGAAAAAAACTCATGGAACAGTATGTTGGGGCAGTTTATAGTATAGCCTGTTGAATAAAGGGTCCAAAAAGTCAATGTTCTGAGTGTTTTAAGCCAAAGTAAGGAATGGCGAAAAAAGTCATACTATAGTTCAGGGAAAAACGGTAAAAAACGTCATCCCTCCAAATGCTGAAAAAAGTCATAGAACAGCATGTTGAGGCAGTTTATAGTATAGTCTGTTGAATAAAGGGTCCAAAAAGTCAATATTTTGAGTGTTTTAGGCCAAAGTATTGTGTGGCGAAAAAAGTCATACTATAGTTCAGGGAAAAATGGTTAAAAACGTCATCCATCCAAATGCTGAAAAAAGCCATAGAACAGCATGTTGAGGCAGTTTATAGTATAGTCTGTTGAATAAAGGGTCCAAAAAGTTAATATTTTGAGCGTTTTAGTCCAAAGTATATTATGGTGAAAAAAGCCATACTATAGTTCAGGAAAAAATTGTCAAAAACGTGATCCCTCCAAATGCTGAAAAAAGTCATAGAACAGCATGTTGAGGTCGTTTATAGTATAGCCTGTTGAAAAAACTGTCCAAAAAGTTAATATTTTGAGCGTTTTAGTCCAAAGTATTTGAGGCCGCAAAAAGTCATACTATAGCTCAGGAAAAATTGGTCAAAAACGTCATTGCTTCAAATTATGAAAAAAGTCATAGAACAGCATGTTGAGGCAGTTTATAGTATAGTCTGTTGAATAAAGGGTCCAAAAAGTCAATATTTTGAGTGTTTTAGGCCAAAGAATGGAATGGCGAAAAAAGCCATACCATAGCTCAGGGAAAAATGTTAAAAACGTGATAGCTCCAAATGCTGAAAAAACTCATAGAAAAGCATGTTGGGGCAGTTTATAGTATAGCCTGTTGAAAACACAGTCCAAAAAGTCAATATTTTGAGTGTTTTAGTCCAAAGTATTTTAGGGCGAAAAAAGTCATACTATAGGTCAGGGAAAAATGGTCAAAAACGTCATTGCTCCAAATGGTGAAAAAACTCATAGAACAGCATGTTGGGGCAGATTATGCCATAGCCTGTTGAATAAAGGGTCCAAAAAGTCAATATTTTGAGTGTTTTAGGCCAAACTACAATATGGAGAAAAAAGTCATACTATAGCTCAGGGAAAAATGGTAAAAAACGTCATCCCTCCAAATGCTGAAAAAAACTCATGGAACAGTATGTTGGGGCAGTTTATAGTATAGCCTGTTGAATGAAGGGTCCAAAAAGTCAATATTTTGAGTGTTTTCAGCTAAAGTACAATATGGCGAAAAAAGTCATACTATAGCTCAGGGAAAAATGGTCAAAAACGTTATTGCTCCAAATTATGAAAAAAGTCATGAAACAGCATATTGAGGCAGTTTACAGCATAGCCTGTTGAATAAAGGGTCCAAAAAGTCAATATTCTGAGTGTTTTAAGCCAAAGTAAGGAATGGCGAAAAAAGTCATACTATAGCTCAGGAAAAAATGGTCAAAAATGTCATCCCTCCAAATGCTGAAAAAAGTCATAGAACAGCATGTTGAGGCAGTTTATAGTATAGTCTGTTGAATAAAGGGTCCAAAAAGTCAATATTTTGAGCGTTTTAGACCAAAGTATGGAATGGAGAAAAAAGTCATACTATAGCTCAGGGAAAAATGGTCAAAAAAGTGATCCCTCCAAATGGTGAAAAAACTCATAGAACAGCATGTTAAGGCAGTTTATAGTATAGCCTGCTGAAAACACAGTCCAAAAAGTTAATATTTTGAGCGTTTTAGTCCAAGGTATATTATGGTGAAAAAAGCTGTGCTATAATTCAGGGAAAAATGGTCAAAAACGTCATTGCTCCAAATGATGAAAAAAGTCATGAAACAGCATATTGAGGCAGTTTATAGTATAGTCTGTTGAATAAAGGGTCCAAAAAGTCAATATTTTGAGCGTTTTAGACCAAAGTATGGAATGGAGAAAAAAGTCATACTATAGCTCAGGAAAAATTGGTCAAAAACGTCATTGCTTCAAATTATGAAAAAAGTCATAGAACAGCATGTTGAGGCAGTTTATAGTATAGTCTGTTGAATAAAGGGTCCAAAAAGTCAATATTTTGAGTGTTTTAGGCCAAAGAATAGTATGGCAAAAAAAGCCATACTATAGCTCAGGGAAAAATGTTAAAAACGTGATAGCTCAAAATGCTGAAAAAACTCATAGAACAGCATGTTGGGGCAGTTTATAGTATAGCCTGTTGAAAACACAGTCCAAAAAGTCAATATTTTGAGCGTTATAGTCCAAAGTATATTAGGGCGAAAAAGCCGTGCTATAATTCAGGGAAAATGGTAAAAAACGTCATCCCTCCAAATGCTGAAAAAAGTCATAGAACAGCATGTTGAGGCAGTTTATAGTATAGTCTGTTGAATAAAGGGTCCAAAAAGTTAATATTTTGAGCGTTTTAGTCCAAAGTATATTATATGAAAAAAGCCATACTATAGTTCAGGAAAAATTGTCGAAAAAAGTGATCCCTCCAAATGGTGAAAAAACTCGTAGAACAGCATGTTGGGGCAGTTTATAGTATAGCCTGTTGAATAAAGGGTCCAGAAAGTCAATATTTTGAGTGTTTTAGGCCAAACTACAATATGGAGAAAAAAGTCATACTATAGTTCAGGGAAAAATGGTAAAAAACGTCATCCCTCCAAATGCTGAAAAAAACTCATGGAACAGTATGTTGGGGCAGTTTATAGTATAGCCTGTTGAATGAAGGGTCCAAAAAGTCAATATTTTGAGTGTTTTAGACCAAAGTACAATATGGCGAAAAAAGTCATACTATAGCTCAGGGAAAAATGGTCAAAAAGTGATCCCTCCAAATGATGAAAAAAGTCATGAAACAGTATATTGAGGCAGTTTACAGCATAGCCTGTTGAATAAAGGGTCCAAAAAGTCAATATTCTGAGTGTTTTAAGCCAAAGTAAGGAATGGCGAAAAAAGTCATACTATAGTTCAGGGAAAAATAGTCAAAAACGTCATCCATCCAAATGCTGAAAAAAGCCATAGAACAGCATGTTGAGGCAGTTTATAGTATAGTCTGTTGAATAAAGGGTCCAAAAAGTTAATATTTTGAGCGTTTTAGTCCAAAGTATATTATGGCGAAAAAAGCCATACTATAGTTCAGGAAAAAATTGTCGAAAAAGTGATCCCTCCAAATGGTGAAAAAACTCGTAGAACAGCATGTTGGGGCAGTTTATAGTATAGCCTGTTGAATGAAGGGTCCAAAAAGTCAATATTTTGAGTGTTTTCAGCTAAAGTACAATATGGCGAAAAAAGTCATACTATAGCTCAGGGAAAAATGGTCAAAAACGTTATTGCTCCAAATTATGAAAAAAGTCATGAAACAGCATATTGAGGCAGTTTACAGCATAGCCTGTTGAATAAAGGGTCCAAAAAGTCAATATTTTGAGTGTTTTAAGCCAAAGTAAGGAATGGTGAAAAAAGTCATACTATAGCTCAGGAAAAATGGTCAAAATGTCATCCCTCCAAATGCTGAAAAAGTCATAGAACAGCATGTTGAGGCAGTTTATAGTATAGTCTGTTGAATAAAGGGTCCAAAAAGTCAATATTTTGAGCGTTTTAGACCAAAGTATGGAATGGAGAAAAAAGACATACTATAGCTCAGGGAAAAATGGTCAAAAAAGTGATCCCTCCAAATGGTGAAAAAACTCGTAGAACAGCATGTTGAGGCAGTTTATAGTATAGCCTGCTGAAAACACAGTCCAAAAAGTCAATATTTTGAGCATTATAGTCCAAAGTATATTAGGGCGAAAAAAGCTGTGCTATAATTCAGGGAAAAATGGTCAAAAACGTCATTGCTCCAAATGATGAAAAAAGTCATGAAACAGCATATTGAGGCAGTTTATAGTATAGTCTGTTGAATAAAGGGTCCAAAAAGTCAATATTTTGAGCGTTTTAGACCAAAGTATGGAATGGAGAAAAAAGTCATACTATAGCTCAGGAAAAATTGGTCAAAAACGTCATTGCTTCAAATTATGAAAAAAGTCATAGAACAGCATGTTGAGGCAGTTTATAGTATAGTCTGTTGAATAAAGGGTCCAAAAAGTCAATATTTTGAGTGTTTTAGGCCAAAGAATAGTATGGCAAAAAAAGCCATACTATAGCTCAGGGAAAAATGTTAAAAACGTGATAGCTCAAAATGCTGAAAAAACTCATAGAACAGCATGTTGGGGCAGTTTATAGTATAGCCTGTTGAAAACACAGTCCAAAAAGTCAATATTTTGAGCGTTATAGTCCAAAGTATATTAGGGCGAAAAAAGCCGTGCTATAATTCAGGGAAAAATGGTAAAAAACGTCATCCCTCCAAATGCTGAAAAAAGTCATAGAACAGCATGTTGAGGCAGTTTATAGTATAGTCTGTTGAATAAAGGGTCCAAAAAGTTAATATTTTGAGCGTTTTAGTCCAAAGTATATTATGGCGAAAAAAGCCATACTATAGTTCAGGAAAAAATTGTCGAAAAAGTGATCCCTCCAAATGGTGAAAAAACTCGTAGAACAGCATGTTGGGGCAGTTTATAGTATAGCCTGTTGAATAAAGGGTCCAGAAAGTCAATATTTTGAGTGTTTTAGGCCAAACTACAATATGGAGAAAAAAGTCATACTATAGTTCAGGGAAAAATGGTAAAAAACGTCATCCCTCCAAATGCTGAAAAAAACTCATGGAACAGTATGTTGGGGCAGTTTATAGTATAGCCTGTTGAATGAAGGGTCCAAAAAGTCAATATTTTGAGTGTTTTAGACCAAAGTACAATATGGCGAAAAAAGTCATACTATAGCTCAGGGAAAAATGGTCAAAAAGTGATCCCTCCAAATGATGAAAAAAGTCATGAAACAGCATATTGAGGCAGTTTACAGCATAGCCTGTTGAATAAAGGGTCCAAAAAGTCAATGTTCTGAGTGTTTTAAGCCAAAGTAAGGAATGGCGAAAAAAGTCATACTATAGTTCAGGGAAAAATAGTCAAAAACGTCATCCATCCAAATGCTGAAAAAAGCCATAGAACAGCATGTTGAGGCAGTTTATAGTATAGTCTGTTGAATAAAGGGTCCAAAAAGTTAATATTTTGAGCGTTTTAGTCCAAAGTATATTATGGCGAAAAAAGCCATACTATAGTTCAGGAAAAAATTGTCGAAAAGTGATCCCTCCAAATGGTGAAAACTCGTAGAGCAGCATGTTGGGGCAGTTTATAGTATAGCCTGTTGAATAAAGGGTCCAGAAAGTCAATATTTTGAGTGTTTTAGGCCAAACTACAATATGGCGAAAAAAGTCATACTATAGTTCAGGGAAAATGGTAAAACGTCACCCCTCCAAATGCTGAAAAAAGTCATAGAACAGCATGTTGAGGCAGTTTATAGTGTAGTCTGTTGAATAAAGGGTCCAAAAAGTCAATATTTTGAGTGTTTTTGGCCAAAGTATTGTGTGGCGAAAAAAGTCATACTATAGTTCAGGGAAAAATGGTCAAAAAGTGATCCCTCCAAATGATGAAAAAAGTCATGAAACAGCATATTGAGGCAGTTTACAGCATAGCCTGTTGAATAAAGGGTCCAAAAAGTCAATGTTCTGAGTGTTTTAAGCCAAAGTAAGGAATGGCGAAAAAAGTCATACTATAGCTCAGGAAAAAATGGTCAAAAATGTCATCCCTCCAAATGCTGAAAAAACTCATAGAACAGCATGTTGGGGCAGTTTATAGTATAGCCTGTTGAAAACACAGTCCAAAAAGTCAATATTTTGAGCGTTATAGTCCAAAGTATATTAGAGGCGAAAAAGCCGTGCTATAATTCAGGGAAAAATGGTCAAAAAGTGATCCTCCAAATGGTGAAAAAACTCGTAGAACAGCATGTTGGGGCAGTTTATAGTATAGCCTGTTGAATAAAGGGTCCAGAAAGTCAATATTTTGAGTGTTTTAGGCCAAACTACAATATGGAGAAAAAGTCATACTATAGCTCAGGGAAAAATGGTAAAAACGTCATCCTCCAAATGCTGAAAAAAACTCATGGAACAGTATGTTGGGGCAGTTTATAGTATAGCCTGTTGAATGAAGGGTCCAAAAAGTCAATATTTTGAGTGTTTTAAGCCAAAGTAAGGAATGGCGAAAAAAGTCATACTATAGCTCAGGGAAAAATGGTCAAAAACGTTATTGCTCCAAATGATGAAAAAAGTCATGAAACAGCATATTGAGGCAGTTTACAGCATAGCCTGTTGAATAAAGGGTCCAAAAAGTCAATATTTTGAGTGTTTTAAGCCAAAGTAAGGAATGGTGAAAAAAGTCATACTATAGCTCAGGAAAAATTGGTCAAAAACGTCATTTCTTCAAATTATGAAAAAAGTCATAGAACAGCATGTTGAGGCAGTTTATAGTATAGTCTGTTGAATAAAGGGTCCAAAAAGTCAATATTTTGAGTGTTTTAGGCCAAAGAATGGAATGGCGAAAAAAGCCATACTATAGCTCAGGGAAAAATGTTAAAAACGTGATAGCTCGAAATGCTGAAAAAGTCATAGAACAGCATGTTGAGGCTATTTATAGTATAGCCTGTTGAAAACACAGTCCAAAAAGTCAATATTTTGAGCGTTATAGTCCAAAGTATATTAGGGCGAAAAAAGCTGTGCTATAATTCAGGGAAAAATGGTCAAAAACGTCATTGCTCCAAATGCTGAAAAAAGTCATGAAACAGCATATTGAGGCAGTTTATAGTATAGTCTGTTGAATAAAGGGTCCAAAAAGTCAATATTTTGAGCGTTATAGTCCAAAGTATATTAGGGCGAAAAAAGTCATACTATAGTTCAGGGAAAAATGGTCAAAAACGTCATCCATCCAAATGCTGAAAAAAGCCATAGAACAGCATGTTGAGGCAGTTTATAGTATAGTCTGTTGAATAAAGGGTCCAAAAAGTTAATATTTTGAGCGTTTTAGTCCAAAGTATATTATGGCGAAAAAAGCCATACTATAGTTCAGGAAAAAATTGTCGAAAAAGTGATCCCTCCAAATGGTGAAAAAACTCGTAGAACAGCATGTTGGGGCAGTTTATAGTATAGCCTGTTGAATAAAGGGTCCAGAAAGTCAATATTTTGAGTGTTTTAGGCCAAACTACAATATGGAGAAAAAAGTCATACTATAGTTCAGGGAAAAATGGTAAAAAACGTCATCCCTCCAAATGCTGAAAAAAGTCATAGAACAGCATGTTGAGGCAGTTTATAGTGTAGTCTGTTGAATAAAGGGTCCAAAAAGTCAATATTTTGAGTGTTTTTGGCCAAAGTATTGTGTGGCGAAAAAAGTCATACTATAGTTCAGGGAAAAATGGTCAAAAAGTGATCCCTCCAAATGATGAAAAAAGTCATGAAACAGCATATTGAGGCAGTTTACAGCATAGCCTGTTGAATAAAGGGTCCAAAAAGTCAATGTTCTGAGTGTTTTAAGCCAAAGTAAGGAATGGCGAAAAAAGTCATACTATAGCTCAGGAAAAAATGGTCAAAAATGTCATCCCTCCAAATGCTGAAAAAACTCATAGAACAGCATGTTGGGGCAGTTTATAGTATAGCCTGTTGAAAACACAGTCCAAAAAGTCAATATTTTGAGCGTTATAGTCCAAAGTATATTAGGGCGAAAAAAGCCGTGCTATAATTCAGGGAAAAATGGTCGAAAAAGTGATCCCTCCAAATGGTGAAAAAACTCGTAGAACAGCATGTTGGGGCAGTTTATAGTATAGCCTGTTGAATAAAGGGTCCAGAAAGTCAATATTTTGAGTGTTTTAGGCCAAACTACAATATGGAGAAAAAAGTCATACTATAGCTCAGGGAAAAATGGTAAAAAACGTCATCCCTCCAAATGCTGAAAAAAACTCATGGAACAGTATGTTGGGGCAGTTTATAGTATAGCCTGTTGAATGAAGGGTCCAAAAAGTCAATATTTTGAGTGTTTTAAGCCAAAGTAAGGAATGGCGAAAAAAGTCATACTATAGCTCAGGGAAAAATGGTCAAAAACGTTATTGCTCCAAATGATGAAAAAAGTCATGAAACAGCATATTGAGGCAGTTTACAGCATAGCCTGTTGAATAAAGGGTCCAAAAAGTCAATATTTTGAGTGTTTTAAGCCAAAGTAAGGAATGGTGAAAAAAGTCATACTATAGCTCAGGAAAAATTGGTCAAAAACGTCATTTCTTCAAATTATGAAAAAAGTCATAGAACAGCATGTTGAGGCAGTTTATAGTATAGTCTGTTGAATAAAGGGTCCAAAAAGTCAATATTTTGAGTGTTTTAGGCCAAAGAATGGAATGGCGAAAAAAGCCATACTATAGCTCAGGGAAAAATGTTAAAAACGTGATAGCTCGAAATGCTGAAAAAGTCATAGAACAGCATGTTGAGGCTATTTATAGTATAGCCTGTTGAAAACACAGTCCAAAAAGTCAATATTTTGAGCGTTATAGTCCAAAGTATATTAGGGCGAAAAAAGCTGTGCTATAATTCAGGGAAAAATGGTCAAAAACGTCATTGCTCCAAATGCTGAAAAAGTCATGAAACAGCATATTGAGGCAGTTTATAGTATAGTCTGTTGAATAAAGGGTCCAAAAAGTCAATATTTTGAGCGTTATAGTCCAAAGTATATTAGGGCGAAAAAAGTCATACTATAGTTCAGGGAAAAATGGTCAAAAACGTCATCCATCCAAATGCTGAAAAAAGCCATAGAACAGCATGTTGAGGCAGTTTATAGTATAGTCTGTTGAATAAAGGGTCCAAAAAGTTAATATTTTGAGCGTTTTAGTCCAAAGTATATTATGGCGAAAAAAGCCATACTATAGTTCAGGAAAAAATTGTCGAAAAAGTGATCCCTCCAAATGGTGAAAAAACTCGTAGAACAGCATGTTGGGGCAGTTTATAGTATAGCCTGTTGAATAAAGGGTCCAGAAAGTCAATATTTTGAGTGTTTTAGGCCAAACTACAATATGGAGAAAAAAGTCATACTATAGTTCAGGGAAAAATGGTAAAAAACGTCATCCCTCCAAATGCTGAAAAAAACTCATGGAACAGTATGTTGGGGCAGTTTATAGTATAGCCTGTTGAATGAAGGGTCCAAAAGTCAATATTTTGAGTGTTTTAGACCAAAGTAAAATATGGCGAAAAAAGTCATACTATAGCTCAGGGTAAAATGGTCAAAAAGTGATCCCTCCAAATGATGAAAAAAGTCATGAAACAGCATATTGAGGCAGTTTACAGCATAGCCTGTTGAATAAAGGGTCCAAAAAGTCAATGTTCTGAGTGTTTTAAGCCAAAGTAAGGAATGGCGAAAAAAGTCATACTATAGTTCAGGGAAAAATGGTAAAAAACGTCATCCCTCCAAATGCTGAAAAAAGTCATAGAACAGCATGTTGAGGCAGTTTATAGTGTAGTCTGTTGAATAAAGGGTCCAAAAAGTCAATATTTTGAGTGTTTTTGGCCAAAGTATTGTGTGGCGAAAAAAGTCATACTATAGTTCAGGGAAAAATGGTCAAAAACGTCATCCATCCAAATGCTGAAAAAGCCATAGAACAGCATGTTGAGGCAGTTTATAGTATAGTCTGTTGAATAAAGGGTCCAAAAAGTCAATATTTTTAGTGTTTTAGACCAAAGTACAATATGGCGAAAAAAGTCATACTATAGCTCAGGGAAAAATGGTCAAAAAGTGATCCCTCCAAATGATGAAAAAAGTCATGAAACAGCATATTGAGGCAGTTTACAGCATAGCCTGTTGAATAAAGGGTCCAAAAAGTCAATATTCTGAGTGTTTTAAGCCAAAGTAAGGAATGGCGAAAAAAGTCATACTATAGCTCAGGGAAAAATGGTCAAAAAAGTGATCCCTCCAAATGCTGAAAAAACTCATAGAACAGCATGTTGGGGCAGTTTATAGTATAGCCTGTTGAAAACACAGTCCAAAAAGTCAATATTTTGAGCGTTATAGTCCAAAGTATATTAGGGCGAAAAAAGCCGTGCTATAATTCAGGGAAAAATGGTCGAAAAAGTGATCCCTCCAAATGGTGAAAAAACTCGTAGAACAGCATGTTGGGGCAGTTTATAGTATAGCCTGTTGAATAAAGGGTCCAGAAAGTCAATATTTTGAGTGTTTTAGGCCAAACTACAATATGGAGAAAAAGTCATACTATAGCTCAGGGAAAAATGGTAAAAAACGTCATCCCTCCAAATGCTGAAAAAAACTCATGGAACAGTATGTTGGGGCAGTTTATAGTATAGCCTGTTGAATGAAGGGTCCAAAAAGTCAATATTTTGAGTGTTTTAAGCCAAAGTAAGGAATGGCGAAAAAAGTCATACTATAGCTCAGGGAAAAATGGTCAAAAACGTTATTGCTCCAAATGATGAAAAAAGTCATGAAACAGCATATTGAGGCAGTTTACAGCATAGCCTGTTGAATAAAGGGTCCAAAAAGTCAATATTCTGAGTGTTTTAAGCCAAAGTAAGAAATGGTGAAAAAAGTCATACTATAGCTCAGGAAAAATTGGTCAAAAACGTCATTTCTTCAAATTATGAAAAAGTCATAGAACAGCATGTTGAGGCAGTTTATAGTATAGTCTGTTGAATAAAGGGTCCAAAAAGTCAATATTTTGAGTGTTTTAGGCCAAAGAATGGAATGGCGAAAAAAGCCATACTATAGCTCAGGGAAAAATGTTAAAACGTGATAGCTCGAAATGCTGAAAAAGTCATAGAACAGCATGTTGAGGCTATTTATAGTATAGCCTGTTGAAAACACAGTCCAAAAGTCAATATTTTGAGCGTTATAGTCCAAAGTATATTAGGGCGAAAAAAGCTGTGCTATAATTCAGGGAAAAATGGTCAAAAACGTCATTGCTCCAAATGCTGAAAAAAGTCATGAAACAGCATATTGAGGCAGTTTATAGTATAGTCTGTTGAATAAAGGGTCCAAAAAGTCAATATTTTGAGCGTTATAGTCCAAAGTATATTAGGGCGAAAAAAGCCATACTATAGTTCAGGGAAAAATGGTCAAAAACGTCATCCATCCAAATGCTGAAAAAGCCATAGAACAGCATGTTGAGGCAGTTTATAGTATAGTCTGTTGAATAAAGGGTCCAAAAAGTTAATATTTTGAGCGTTTTAGTCCAAAGTATATTATGGCGAAAAAAGCCATACTATAGTTCAGGAAAAAATTGTCGAAAAAGTGATCCCTCCAAATGGTGAAAAAACTCGTAGAACAGCATGTTGGGGCAGTTTATAGTATAGCCTGTTGAATAAAGGGTCCAGAAAGTCAATATTTTGAGTGTTTTAGGCCAAACTACGATATGGAGAAAAAGTCATACTATAGTTCAGGGAAAAATGGTAAAAACGTCATCCCTCCAAATGCTGAAAAAACTCATGGAACAGTATGTTGGGGCAGTTTATAGTATAGCCTGTTGAATAAAGGGTCCAGAAAGTCAATATTTTGAGTGTTTTAGGCCAAACTACAATATGGCGAAAAAAGTCATACTATAGCTCAGGGAAAAATGGTCAAAAAGTGATCCCTCCAAATGATGAAAAAAGTCATGAAACAGCATATTGAGGCAGTTTACAGCATAGCCTGTTGAATAAAGGGTCCAAAAAGTCAATATTCTGAGTGTTTTAAGCCAAAGTAAGGAATGGCGAAAAAAGTCATACTATAGCTCAGGGAAAAATGGTAGCGTCATCCCTCCAAATGCTGAAAAAGTCATAGAACAGCATGTTGAGGCAGTTTATAGTGTAGTCTGTTGAATAAAGGGTCCAAAAAGTCAATATTTTTAGTGTTTTCAGCCAAAGTATTGTATGGCGAAAAAAGTCATACTATAGTTCAGGGAAAAATGGTCAAAAACGTCATCCATCCAAATGCTGAAAAAAGCCATAGAACATCATGTTGAGGCAGTTTATAGTATAGTCTGTTGAAAACACAGTCCAAAAAGTCAATATTTTGAGCATTTTAGGCCAAAGTATTGTATGGCGAAAAAAGTCATACTATAGCTCAGGAAAAATTGGTCAAAAACGTCATTGCTTCAAATTATGAAAAAAGTCATAGAACAGCATGTTGAGGCAGTTTATAGTATAGTCTGTTGAATAAAGGGTCCAAAAAGTCAATATTTTGAGTGTTTTAGGCCAAAGAATAGTATGGCAAAAAAAGCCATACTATAGCTCAGGGAAAATGTTAAAAACGTGATAGCTCCAAATGCTGAAAAAACTCATAGAAAAGCATGTTGGGGCAGTTTATAGTATAGCCTGTTGAAAACACAGTCCAAAAAGTCAATATTTTGAGTGTTATAGTCCAAAGTATATTAGGGCGAAAAAGCCATGCGATAATTCAGGGAAAAATGGTAAAAGCGTCATCCCTCCAAATGCTGAAAAAGTCATAGAACAGCATGTTGAGGCAGTTTATAGTATAGTCTGTTGAATAAAGGGTCCAAAAAGTCAATAGTGTGAGCGTTATAGTCCAAAGTATATTAGGGCGAAAAAAGTCATACTATAGTTCAGGGAAAAATGGTCAAAAACGTCATCCATCCAAATGCTGAAAAAAGCCATAGAACAGCATGTTGAGGCAGTTTATAGTATAGTCTGTTGAATAAAGGGTCCAAAAAGTTAATATTTTGAGCGTTTTAGTCCAAAGTATATTATGGCGAAAAAAGCCATACTATAGTTCAGGAAAAAATTGTCGAAAAAGTGATCCCTCCAAATGGTGAAAAAACTCGTAGAACAGCATGTTGGGGCAGTTTATAGTATAGCCTGTTGAATAAAGGGTCCAGAAAGTCAATATTTTGAGTGTTTTAGGCCAAAGAATAGTATGGCGAAAAAAGCCATACTATGGCTCAGGGAAAAATGGTCAAAAAAGTCTTCGCTCCAAATGCTGAAAAAAACTCATGGAACAGTATGTTGGGGCAGTTTATAGTATAGCCTGTTGAATGAAGGGTCCAAAAGTCAATATTTTGAGTGTTTTAGACCAAAGTACAATATGGCGAAAAAAGTCATACTATAGCTCAGGGAAAAATGGTCAAAAGTGATCCCTCCAAATGATGAAAAAGTCATGAAACAGTATATTGAGGCAGTTTACAGCATAGCCTGTTGAATAAAGGGTCCAAAAAGTCAATGTTCTGAGTGTTTTAAGCCAAAGTAAGGAATGGCGAAAAAAGTCATACTATAGTTCAGGGAAAAATGGTAAAAAACGTCATCCCTCCAAATGCTGAAAAAAGTCATAGAACAGCATGTTGAGGCAGTTTATAGTGTAGTCTGTTGAATAAAGGGTCCAAAAAGTCAATATTTTGAGTGTTTTTGGCCAAAGTATTGTGTGGCGAAAAAAGTCATACTATAGTTCAGGGAAAAATGGTCAAAAACGTCATCCATCCAAATGCTGAAAAAAGCCATAGAACAGCATGTTGAGGCAGTTTATAGTATAGTCTGTTGAATAAAGGGTCCAAAAGTCAATATTTTAGTGTTTTAGACCAAAGTACAATATGGCGAAAAAGTCATACTATAGCTCAGGGAAAAATGGTCAAAAGTGATCCTCCAAATGATGAAAAAGTCATGAAACAGCATATTGAGGCAGTTTACAGCATAGCCTGTTGAATAAAGGGTCCAAAAAGTCAATATTCTGAGTGTTTTAAGCCAAAGTAAGGAATGGCGAAAAAAGTCATACTATAGCTCAGGGAAAAATGGTCAAAAATGTCATCCCTCCAAATGCTGAAAAAAGTCATAGAACAGCATGTTGAGGCAGTTTACAGCATAGCCTGTTGAAAACACAGTCCAAAAAGTCAATATTTTGAGCGTTATAGTCCAAAGTATATTAGGGCGAAAAAAGCCGTGCTATAATTCAGGGAAAAATGGTCGAAAAAGTGATCCCTCCAAATGGTGAAAAAACTCGTAGAACAGCATGTTGGGGCAGTTTATAGTATAGCCTGTTGAATAAAGGGTCCAGAAAGTCAATATTTTGAGTGTTTTAGGCCAAACTACAATATGGAGAAAAAAGTCATACTATAGCTCAGGGAAAAATGGTAAAAAACGTCATCCCTCCAAATGCTGAAAAAAACTCATGGAACAGTATGTTGGGGCAGTTTATAGTATAGCCTGTTGAATGAAGGGTCCAAACAGTCAATATTTTGAGTGTTTTAAGCCAAAGTAAGGAATGGCGAAAAAGTCATACTATAGCTCAGGGAAAAATGGTCAAAACGTTATTGCTCCAAATGATGAAAAAGTCATGAAACAGCATATTGAGGCAGTTTACAGCATAGCCTGTTGAATAAAGGGTCCAAAAAGTCAATATTCTGAGTGTTTTAAGCCAAAGTAAGGAATGGCGAAAAAAGTCATACTATAACTCAGGAAAAATTGGTCAAAACGTCATTTCTTCAAATTATGAAAAAAGTCATAGAACAGCATGTTGAGGCAGTTTATAGTATAGTCTGTTGAATAAAGGGTCCAAAAAGTCAATATTTTGAGTGTTTTAGGCCAAAGAATGGAATGGCGAAAAAAGCCATACTATAGCTCAGGGAAAAATGTTAAAAACGTGATAGCTCGAAATGCTGAAAAAGTCATAGAACAGCATGTTGAGGCTATTTATAGTATAGCCTGTTGAAAACACAGTCCAAAAAGTCAATATTTTGAGCGTTATAGTCCAAAGTATATTAGGGCGAAAAAAGCTGTGCTATAATTCAGGGAAAAATGGTCAAAAACGTCATTGCTCCAAATGCTGAAAAAAGTCATGAAACAGCATATTGAGGCAGTTTATAGTATAGTCTGTTGAATAAAGGGTCCAAAAAGTCAATATTTTGAGCGTTATAGTCCAAAGTATATTAGGGCGAAAAAGTCATACTATAGTTCAGGGAAAAATGGTCAAAACGTCATCCATCCAAATGCTGAAAAAGCCATAGAACAGCATGTTGAGGCAGTTTATAGTATAGTCTGTTGAATAAAGGGTCCAAAAGTTAATATTTTGAGCGTTTTAGTCCAAGGTATATTATGGTGAAAAAAGCCATACTATAGTTCAGGAAAAATTGTCGAAAAAGTGATCCTCCAAATGGTGAAAAAACTCGTAGAACAGCATGTTGGGGCAGTTTATAGTATAGCCTGTTGAATAAAGGGTCCAGAAAGTCAATATTTTGAGTGTTTTAGGCCAAACTACAATATGGAGAAAAAAGTCATACTATAGTTCAGGGAAAAATGGTAAAAAACGTCATCCCTCCAAATGCTGAAAAAAACTCATGGAACAGTATGTTGGGGCAGTTTATAGTATAGCCTGTTGAATGAAGGGTCCAAAAAGTCAATATTTTGAGTGTTTTAGACCAAAGTACAATATGGCGAAAAAAGTCATACTATAGCTCAGGGAAAAATGGTCAAAAAGTGATCCCTCCAAATGATGAAAAAAGTCATGAAACAGCATATTGAGGCAGTTTACAGCATAGCCTGTTGAATAAAGGGTCCAAAAAGTCAATGTTCTGAGTGTTTTAAGCCAAAGTAAGGAATGGCGAAAAAAGTCATACTATAGTTCAGGGAAAAATGGTAAAAAACGTCATCCCTCCAAATGCTGAAAAAAGTCATAGAACAGCATGTTGAGGCAGTTTATAGTGTAGTCTGTTGAATAAAGGGTCCAAAAAGTCAATATTTTGAGTGTTTTTGGCCAAAGTATTGTGTGGCGAAAAAAGTCATACTATAGTTCAGGGAAAAATGGTCAAAAACGTCATCCATCCAAATGCTGAAAAAAGCCATAGAACAGCATGTTGAGGCAGTTTATAGTATAGTCTGTTGAATAAAGGGTCCAAAAAGTCAATATTTTTAGTGTTTTAGACCAAAGTATGGAATGGAGAAAAAAGTCATACTATAGCTCAGGAAAAATTGGTCAAAAACGTCATTGCTTCAAATTATGAAAAAAGTCATAGAACAGCATGTTGAGGCAGTTTATAGTATAGTCTGTTGAATAAAGGGTCCAAAAAGTCAATATTTTGAGTGTTTTAGGCCAAAGAATAGTATGGCAAAAAAAGCCATACTATAGCTCAGGGAAAAATGTTAAAAACGTGATAGCTCCAAATGCTGAAAAAACTCATAGAACAGCATGTTGGGGCAGTTTATAGTATAGCCTGTTGAAAACACAGTCCAAAAAGTCAATATTTTGAGCGTTATAGTCCAAAGTATATTAGGGCGAAAAAAGCCGTGCGATAATTCAGGGAAAAATGGTAAAAAACGTCATCCCTCCAAATGCTGAAAAAAGTCATAGAACAGCATGTTGAGGCAGTTTATAGTATAGTCTGTTGAATAAAGGGTCCAAAAAGTCAATATTTTGAGCGTTATAGTCCAAAGTATATTAGGGCGAAAAAAGTCATACTATAGTTCAGGGAAAAATGGTCAAAAACGTCATCCCTCCAAATGCTGAAAAAACTCATAGAACAGCATGTTGGGGCAGTTTATAGTATAGCCTGTTGAAAACACAGTCCAAAAAGTCAATATTTTGAGCGTTATAGTCCAAAGTATATTAGGGCGAAAAAAGCCGTGCTATAATTCAGGGAAAAATGGTCGAAAAAGTGATCCCTCCAAACGGTGAAAAAAGTCATAGAACAGCATGTTGGGGCAGTTTATAGTATAGCCTGTTGAATAAAGGGTCCAGAAAGTCAATATTTTGAGTGTTTTAGGCCAAACTACAATATGGCGAAAAAAGTCATACTATAGCTCAGGGAAAAATGGTAAAAAACGTCATCCCTCCAAATGCTGAAAAAAACTCATGGAACAGTATGTTGGGGCAGTTTATAGTATAGCCTGTTGAATGAAGGGTCCAAAAAGTCAATATTTTGAGTGTTTTAAGCCAAAGTAAGGAATGGCGAAAAAAGTCATACTATAGCTCAGGAAAAAATGGTCAAAAATGTCATCCCTCCAAATGCTGAAAAAATTCATAGAACAGCATGTTGAGGCAGTTTATAGTATAGTCTGTTGAATAAAGGGTCCAAAAAGTCAATATTTTTAGTGTTTTCAGCCAAAGTATTGTATGGCGAAAAAAGTCATACTATAGCTCAGGGAAAAATGGTCAAAAAGTGATCCCTCCAAATGATGAAAAAAATCATGAAACAGCATATTGAGGCAGTTTATAGCATAGCCTGTTGAATAAAGGGTCCAAAAAGTCAATGTTCTGAGTGTTTTAAGCCAAAGTAAGGAATGGCGAAAAAAGTCATACTATAGCTCAGGAAAAAATGGTCAAAAATGTCATCCGTCCAAATGCTGAAAAAAGTCATAGAACAGCATGTTGAGGCAGTTTATAGTATAGTCTGTTGAATAAAGGGTCCAAAAAGTCAATATTTTTAGTGTTTTAGGCCAAAGAATGGTATGGCAAAAAAAGCCATACTATAGCTCAGGGACAAATGTTAAACACGTGATAGCTCCAAATGCTGAAAAAACTCATAGAAAAGCATGTTGGGGAAGTTTATAGTATAGCCTGTTGAAAACACAGTCCAAAAAGTCAATATTTTGAGCGTTTTAGTCCAAAGTATTTTAGGCCGCAAAAAGTCATACTATAGTTCAGGGAAAAATGGTCAAAAACGTCATTGCTCCAAATGGTGAAAAAACTCATAGAACAGCATGTTGGGGCAGATTATGCCATAGCCTGTTGAATAAAGGGTCCAAAAAGTCAATATTCTGAGTGTTTTAAGCCAAAGTACAATATGGCGAAAAAAGTCATACTATAGCTCAGGGAAAAATGGTCAAAAAAGTGATCCCTCCAAATGCTGAAAAAGGTCATAGAACAGCATGTTGAGGCTATTTATAGTATAGCCTGTTGAAAACACAGTCCAAAAAGTCAATATTTTGAGCGTTTTAGGCCAAAGTATTGTATGGCGAAAAAAGTCATATGATAGCTCAGGGAAAAATGGTCAAAAACGTCATTGCTCCAAATGATGAAAAAAGTCATAGAACAGCATATTGAGGCAGTTTA
Organism: Plectropomus leopardus; assembly: GCF_026936395.1. Classification (NCBI taxonomy): domain Eukaryota; kingdom Metazoa; phylum Chordata; class Actinopteri; order Perciformes; family Serranidae; genus Plectropomus; species Plectropomus leopardus. The sequence goes on along the minus strand of NC_142182.1, from coordinate 31,259,903 downwards.
CAGCATAGCCTGTTGAATAAAGGGTCCAAAAAGTCAGTATTTTGAGTGTTTTAGACCAAAGTACAATATAGCGAAAAAAGGCATACTATAGCTCAGGGAAAAATGTTAAAAACGTGATAGCTCCAAATGCTGAAAAAACTCATAGAAAAGCATGTTGAGGCAGTTTATAGTATAGCCTGCTGAAAACACAGTCCAAAAAGTCAATATTTTGGGCGTTTTAGTCCAAAGTTTATTATGGCGAAAAAAGCCATACTAGAGTTCAGGAAAAAATGGTCAAAAAAGTGATCCCTCCAACGATGAAAGAACTCATAGAACAGCATGTTGGGGCAGTTTAAAATGTAGCCTTTTGAACAATGGGTCCAAAGAGTCAATATTTTGATTGTTTTAGGCAATAGTATGGTGTGGAGAAAAAAGTCATACTCAGGGAAGAATGGTCAAAAACGTCATCGCTCCAAATGCTGAAAAAACTCATTAAACAGTATGTTGGGGCAGTTTATAGTATAGCCTGTTGAATAAAGGGTCCAAAAAGTCAATATTTTGAGTGTTTTAGGCCAAAGTATTGTATGGCGAAAAAAGTCATACTATAGTTCAGGGAAAAATGGTCAAAAAGTGATCCCTCCAAATGCTGAAAAAAGTCATGAAACAGCATATTGAGGCAGTTTACAGCATAGCCTGTTGAATAAAGGGTCCAAAAAGTCAATATTCTGAGTGTTTTAAGCCAAAGTAAGGAATGGCGAAAAAAGCCATACTATAGCTCAGGAAAAAATTGTCAAAAATGTAATCGCTTCAAATTATGAAAAAAGTCATAGAACAGCATGTTGAGGCAGTTTGCCGTGTAGCCTGTTGAATAAAGGGTCCAAAAAGTCAATATTTTGAGTGTTTTAGACCAAAGTACAATATAGTGAAAAAAGGCATACTATAGCTCAGGGAAAAATGTTAAAAACGTGATAGCTCTAAATGCTGAAAAAACTCATAGAAAACCATGTTGGGGCAGTTTATAGTATAGCCTGCTGAAAACACAGTCCAAAAAGTCAATATTTTGAGCGTTTTCGTCCAAAGTATATTAGGGCGAAAAAAGCCGTACTATAGTTCAGGGAAAAATGGTCAAAAACGCCATTGCTCCAAATGGTGAAAAAACTCATAGAACAGCATATTGAGGCAGTTTACAGCATAGCCTGTTGAATAAAGGGTCCAAAAAGTCAATATTTTTAGTGTTTTCAGCCAAAGTATTGTATGGCGAAAAAAGTCATACTATAGTTCAGGGAAAAATGGTCAAAAACGTCATCCCTCCAAATGCTGAAAAAAGTCATAGAACAGCATGTTGAGGCAGTTTATAGTATAGCCTGTTGAATAAAGGGTCCAAAAAGTCAATATTTTGAGCGTTTTAGACCAAAGTATGGAATGGCGAAAAAAGTCATACTATAGTTCAGGGAAAAATGGTCAAAAAAGTGATGCCTCCAAATGGTGAAAAAACTTGTAGAACAGCATGTTGAGGCAGTTTATAGTATAGCCTGCTGAAAACACAGTCCAAAAAGTCAATATTTTGAGCATTTTAGTCCAAAGTATATAATGGCGAAAAAAGCCATACTATAGTTCAGGAAAAAATGGTCAAAAAAGTGATCCCTCCAAATGCTGAAAGAACTCATAGAACAGCATTTTGGGGCAGTTTAAAATGTAGCCTTTTGAACAATGGGTCCAAAGAGTCAATATTTTGATTGTTTTAGGCAATAGTATGGTGTGGAGAAAAAAGACATACCATAGCTCAGGGAAAAATGGTCAAAAACGTCATCGCTCCAAATGGTGAAAAAACTCATAGAACAGCATGTTGGGGCAGTTTACAGTATAGCCTGTTGAAAATACAGTCCAAAAAGTCAATATTTTGAGCATTTTAGTCCAAAGTATATTAGGGCGAAAAAAGCCGTACTATAGTTAAGGGAAAAATGTTAAAAACATGATAGCTCCAAATGCTGAAAAAACTCATAGAAAAGCATGTTAAGGCAGTTTATAGTATAGCCTGCTGAAAACACAGTCCAAAAAGTTAATATTTTGAGCGTTTTAGTCCAAGGTATATTATGGCGAAAAAAAGCCATACTATAGTTCAGGAAAAAATTGTCAAAAAAGTGATCCCTCCAAATGCTGAAAAAAGTCAGAACAGCATGTTGAGGTTGTTTATAGTATAGCATGTTGAAAAAACTGTCCAAAAAGTCAATATTTTGAGTGTTTTAGTCCAAAGTATGGAATGGCGAAAAAAGTCATACTATAGCTCAGGAAAAATTGGTCAAAAACGTCATTGCTTCAAATTATGAAAAAAGTCATGGAACAGCATGTTGAGGCAGTTTATAGTATAGTCTGTTGAATAAAGGGTCCAAAAAGTCAATATTTTGAGTGTTTTAGGCCAAAGAATGGAATGGCGAAAAAAGCCATACTATAGCTCAGGGAAAAATGTTAAAAACGTGATAGCTCCAAATGCTGAAAAAACTCATAGAAAAGCATGTTGGGGCAGTTTATAGTAAAGCCTGTTGAAAACACAGTCCAAAAAGTCAATATTTTGAGCGTTTTAGTCCAAAGTATTTTAGGCCGCAAAAAGTCATACTATAGTTCAGGGAAAAATGGTCAAAAACGTCATTGCTCCAAATGGTGAAAAAACTCATAGAACAGCATGTTGGGGCAGATTATGCCATAGCCTGTTGAATAAAGGGTCCAAAAAGTCAATATTCTGAGTGTTTTAAGCCAAAGTACAATATGGCGAAAAGAGTCATACTATAGCTCAGGGAAAAATGGTCAAAAAAGTGATCCCTCCAAATGCTGAAAAAGGTCATAGAACAGCATGTTGAGGCTATTTATATTATAGCCTGTTGAAAACACAGTCCAAAAAGTCAATATTTTGAGCGTTTTAGTCCAAACTATTGTATGGCGAAAAAAGTCATACTATAGGTCAGGAAAAAATGGTCAAAAACGTCATTGCTTCAAATTATGAAAAAAGTCATAGAACAGCATATTGAGGCAGTTTACAGCATAGCCTGTTGAATAAAGGGTCCAAAAACTCAATATTTTGAGTGTTTTAGACCAAAGTACAATATAGCGAAAAAAGTCATTGTGGAGAAAAAAGACATACTATAGCTCAGGAAAAAATGGTCAAAAAAGTGATCCCTCCAAATGGTGACAAAACTCGTAAAGCAGGATGTTGAGGCAGTTTATAGTATAGCCTGCTGAAAACACAGTCCAAAAAGTCAATATTTTGAGTGTTTTAGTCCAAAGTATATTATGGCGAAAAAAGCCATACTAGAGTTCAGGAAAAAATGGTCAAAAAAGTGATCCCTCCAAATGCTGAAAGAACTCATAGAACAGCATTTTGGGGCAGTTTAAAATGTAGCCTTTTGAACAATGGGTCCAAAGAGTCAATATTTTGATTGTTTTAGGCAATAGTTATGGTGTGGAGAAAAAAGTCATACTAAAGCTCAGGGAAAAATGGTCAAAAACGTCATCGCTCCAAATGGTGAAAAAAACTCATTAAACAGCATGTTGGGGCAGTTTATAGTATAGCCTGTTGAAAATACAGTCCAAAAAGTCAATATTTTAAGCGTTTTAGTCCAAAGTATATTAGGGCGAAAAAAGCCGTACTATAGTTAAGGGAAAAATGTTAAAAACGTGATAGCTCCAAATGCTGAAAAAACTCATAGAAAAGCATGTTGGGGCAGTTTATAGTATAGCCTGTTGAAAACACAGTCCAAAAAGTCAATATTTTGACCGTTTTAGTCCAAAGTATGGAATGGCGAAAAAAGTCATACTATAGCTCAGGAAAAAATGGTCAAAAACATCATCGCTTCAAATTATGAAAAATTGCATAGAACAGCATGTTGGGGCAGATTATGCCATAGCCTGTTGAATAAAGGGTCCAGAAAGTCAATATTTTGAGTGTTTTAGGCCAAACTACTATATGGAGAAAAAAGTCATACTATAGCTCAGGGAAAAATGGTCAAAAATGTCATCGCTTCAAATTATGAAAAAAGTCATAGAACAGCATGTTGAGGCAGTTTGCCGTGTAGCCTGTTGAATAAAGGGCCTGCTGAAAACACAGTCCAAAAAGTCAATATTTTGAGCGTTTTAGGCCCAAAGTATTGTATGGCGAAAAAAGTCATATGATAGCTCAGGGAAAAATGGTCAAAAACGTCATCGCTCCAAATGCTGAAAAAGTCATAGAACAGCATATTGAGGCAGTTTACAGCATAGCCTGTTGAATAAAGGGTCCAAAAAGTCAGTATTTTGAGCGTTTTAGTCCATAGTATATTATGGCAAAAAAAGCCATACTATAGTTCAGGAAAAAATTGTCAAAAAAGTGATCCCTCCAAATGCTGAAAGAACTCATAGAACAGCATGTTGGAGCAGTTTAAAATATAGCCTTTTGAACAATGGGTCCAAAGAGTCAATATTTTGATTGTTTTAGGCAATAGTATGGTGTGGAGAAAAAAGACATACTATAGCTCGGGAAAGAATGTTCAAAAACGTCATCACTCCAAATGCTGAAAAAACTCATTAAACAACATGTTGGGGCAGTTTATAGTATAGCCTGTTGAATAAAGGGTCCAAAAAGTCAATATTCTGAGTGTTTTAAGCCAAAGTACAATATGGAGAAAAAAGTCATACTATAGCTCAGGGAAAAATGGTCAAAAAAGTGATCCCTCCAAATCCTGCAAAAACTCATTAAACAGCATGTTGAGGCAGTTTATAGTATAGCCTGTTGAAAACACAGTCCAAAAAGTCAATATTTTGAGTGAATTTGGCCAAAGTATGGAATGGCGAAAAAACGCCATCGCTTCAAATTATGAAAAAAGTCATAGAACAGCATATTGAGGCAGTTTACGGTATAGCCTGTTGAAAACACAGTCCAAAAAGTCAATATTTTGAGTGTTTTAGGCTAAAGTACAATATAGCGAAAAAAGTCATACAATAGCTCAGGGAAAATGTTAAAAACATGATAGCTCCAAATGCTGAAAAAACTCATGGAACAGCATGTTGGGGCAGTTTATAGTATAGCGTGTTGAAAACACAGTCCAAAAAGTCAATATTTTGAGTGTTTTAGGCTAAAGTATTTCAGAGCGAAAAAAGTCATACTATAGTTCAGGAAAAAATTTTCAAAAAAGTGATCCCTCCAAATGCTGAAAGAACTCATAGAACAGCATGTTGGGGCAGATTATGCCATAGCCTGTTGAATAAAGGGTCCAAAAAGTCAATATTTTGAGTGTTTTAGGCCTAGGTACTATATGGCGAAAAAAGTCATACTATAGCTCAGGGGAAAATGATATGATGAAAAAAGCGCACTTGCCGAAGACTTTGACTTCCTTAAAAATGAGGCAGGCATTGAAAGCTAAAAACAGCTTAATCTCAGATTCCATCTACTTTGACAATATTATATCTGTTTACATCCGTGGAGAAGTAACTAAACTGGCTGTACCCAGTGAACTAACTGTTACTACTTTGAAGGACTGTTACAGTGTTGCCAGCTTAGGCTGTGCAGAGCAGTCAATATTTAAAATGTAAAATGAATGTAAAATGGCTTGACCAAGAGACTCCTTCTCTCTCCTTCTTTTCTTTCTTTAATTCTGCACACCTGCCCTCAAAAGCTAAATAATATTTTGTTAAAACTTAAAGGTTGCCTTACAGAGTAAAGTTCTGTCAGATTGAACATATTTCTGTTGATGCCATCTCTTCTGTCTTAGCTTATTACAAAACATAATTTTATATCATGTGGCAGGGCCAACAGGGTTTAATTCCTAACACCTTGAAGCTATTTATTGGATTTCATAGAGATGTGGGGGTCAAATGGCCTGTCCACAGTTTTTTTTTCTCTTACTTGAACACATAGCAGATGTTATAACGCTACAATAACAATGTGCTGAATTGGTTTTCATGAATTGTTCCATGGGAGCCTGAAGAGTTGGCTCTATAGAGTTCCCCAACAAAAACACCTATGTGTGGATTTGTTCTTGAGGGGTACCATGTTCGCCTTGTTCTTCTAGGTACTAGATGGGGTGGGGGGGAGTGGGACAATACCAGACTTGTTCATTTCTTGGACTTATTTACTTATTTCCCTACTTATTTTGTCTTTCTTCCTTTCTGTTTATTTAGCCAGATGTAAATTTAAAGGGCATGGCATCTCTAACTCAGTAGGTTATGACTGATCCTAATTTTACTAGGGGGCTGGATGGATTCTCAGTAAACTTTGTGAGCTGGAACGTGAAGTCACTTAATCATCCACTTAAGAGTAAAAAGGTATTTACACACTTAAGACAACTTAAAATCGATATTGCATTTCTCCAAGAAACGCACTTGCCCACGACAGACCTATTCTGCATAAAGAGAGGATGGTCAGGACAAGTCTATCACTCTAATTTCAACTCAAAGACAAGGGGGGCAGCCATCCTAATTGATAAAAATATACCATTTACAATGACTAATGTTGATTCTGACGCTGCAGGGCGCTACATTATTGTGACAGGGCAGCTTTTTTCATTTCCAGTCATCCTGGCCAATATTTATGTTCCAAATTGGGACAATCCAGCATTCTTTTCAAACTTTTTTTCTCGCTTACCAAACATGACATCACATCATCTTATCCTTAGTGGTGACATAATTTGCGTACTTTCCCCTGTCTTAGATCGCAGCTCCTCCAAAAAGACTCCTTTGTCTGAATCTGCACACACTGTCCAGCTTTTTCTTAAAACATATGGTGTAGCAGATGTGTGGCGGTTTCGTAATCCCACAGCTAGAGCATACTCCTTTTTTTCCCCAGTTCATAAGAGCTATTCTCGTATAGATACCTTTTTCCTGGATAAAAGACTTCTTCCTTCTGTAATCAAGTGTGAATATGAAGCTATAGTCATCTCAGATCATGGTCCCTTAACCACGAAAATCTGCATTCCTAACACCCAGTATGACTGCTGCCCTTGGAGAATCAATCCTCTTCTCCTATCAGAAGAGTCTTTTATTAATTTTATTTCATCTGAAATAAAATTATTTCTCGATACTAATCAAACGCCAGGAATGTCTTGTTCAACTATATGGGAATCTCTTAAAGCATATCTACTGGGCCAAATCATTTGTTATTGTGCGAATAAAAAGAAAACAAATACAGCGCACCTTAAAGAGCTAACAGATCAGATAGTGGTGTTAGATACGTTATATAGCCGTCAACCACCTGCTGACATAATGAAAAAAATTCTCAGACCAGCTTGCCCGTTTACTAGTCAGTTTTTGAAGAATCATTTTCACTTAAGACCTTACCTCCGACCATGCGCCAAGCAGTTATCTCTGTAATTCTCAAAAAAGGAAAAAACCCTCTGGAGTGCAATTCATTTCGCCCAAAATCTCTTCTTATGCTGATGCAAAAATCCTTGCCAAGGTTCTGGCACGACGGCTGGAGGGTGTTCTTCCTTCCATTATATCACCTGTCCAAACAGGTTTTATCAAGAATCGTTACTTTTTTTTCAATGTCAGACGCCTTTTTAATATCCTTTATAGGCGTGCCAGAGGTAGTCCTCTCACTTGATGCTGAAAAAGTGTTCGACCAGGTGGAGTGGGGCTGTTTTTTCAGCACACTGGAGAGGTTTGGATTTGGCCATAAGTTCATATCGTGGATCAGACTTTTATATACATTTCCAATGGCCACTGTACGTACTAATAATAATATGTCCCCCTTCTTTGAGCTTAAACGCGGCACAAGGCAGGGATGTCCCATGTCACGGCTTCTCTTTGCGGTTGCAATGGAACCACTAGCTCTAGTTCTGAGGCAAAATACTGATATCAAAGGAATTCAATGAGCAGGGGAGGAGCATAAAGTCTTGCTGTACGCGGACGACATGCTACTTTATAGATATATCACAACTCCTTTCGAGTCTTCCTAAGCTCTTGCTAACAGAATTTGGCAAATTATCCGGCTACAGGGTTAATGCTCAAAAAAGCAAGCTGATGCCCGTTGGCACTAGTAATGGTGAGACATCTTTGAATTCACTTCCATTTAAAATTTGCCCTTAAAAATTCAAATACCTCGGCATATGGATCACAGATAAACATAAAGATCTTTATGCAGCCAACTATCAGCCCCTGATATCGAACGATGGGGTTCCCTACCTCTCTCCTTGGATGGAAGAATTAATACAATAAAGATGAATATACTGCCTAAGTTTTTATATATATTTTAGTGTCTTCCAGTCTTTTTAACTAAATCTTTTACCAAATTAAATAATCAGAAATCAAGTTTCATTTGGAACAAAAAAACACCCCGGATAAAAAGAAGTATACTTCAGAGACCTCGCTCAATGGGAGGGATGGCACTCCATAATTTCTTATACTACTATTGGATGGTTAACATTAGCTATATATTGTTGGTTAACAATGCTATATTGGATGGGTAGTGAGAACAATAACACTGACACTGAATGGCTAAATCTGGAGGGGGCATCTGTAAATTCCACTTCTTTAAAAGCCTTACTGTGTTCTAAGTTGCCATTCCCACAGCCCATTTCTAGCTTTAGAAAAGCTATTTTCTAGTTAGAAAATAGACTAACTAACTAACTAAATAGACCGCCTCAAAAATAATTGGGAGACAGATTTAAATGAACCAATCACAAATGACGCTTGGCACAAGATAATACAGAGAATCTTCTCCTCCTCCATTTGTCTTAGACATGCTGTTATTCAGTCAAAATTGTACACCAGCTGCTCTGGTCTTAAGTTAGATTTTCTCAGATCAAAGCTGACATAGACCCCACGTGTGATCGATGCAGACAGGATCCAGCCACTCTCCTACACATGTCCTGGAAATGTCCAAAGCTACGCACTTACTAGAAGTCTATCTTTGAGACCTTTCTAAGATTCTTGGGAAAATGCTTGTGCCATCTCCATTTATTGCACTTTTTGGTGTAGCTCAGATGGGTTCCCATCTTGAGATGTGGGAAAGAACTATGTTGGCTTTCTGCTCTCTGCTAGCTAGGAAACTGATATTATTGAAATGGAAAGACCCAACACCTCCAAAATACAGTCACTGGATTGGGGAGGTCATGTACCATATCAAGTTGGAGAAGATTAGATAAACAATCAGGGGGGCTACTAGAAAATGTTATAATACCTGGCAGCCTTACTTAATGTTTGTTGAAGTTATGGAGACAGATAATATAGTACTGTAATCCTCTGTTTTTTTTTCTTCTTTATGTCTGGGTATGTGAATTGTGTATACTGTTAACACTGTAAATCTGGTATTTGGGGAAAGGAGGGTGGGCTGGGGTCGAGGGGGTTTTTACTGTCCTGTTTATGTTTTGTTGGACCTATGTTGAACTGTAAACTGTTAATTGTAAAACCTAAATGAAAAGACCTTGATTAAAAAAAGTCATCACTCCAAAAGCTGAAAAAAGCATAGAACAGCATGTTGGGGCAGTTTATGGTTTAGTCTGTTAAATGAAGGGTCAAAGAAATCAGTATTTTCAGCGTTCAAGGCCAAAGTATAATATGGCAATAAAAGTCATACTATAGCTCAGGGAAAAATGGTCAAAAATGTCATCGCTCCAAATGCTGACAAAACTCATAAAACAGCATGTTGAGGCAGTTTATTGTATAGCCGGTAAATAAAGGGTCCAAAAAGTCAACATTTTGAGTGTTTTATGCCAAAGTATAGTATGGCGAAAAAAGTCATACTATAGCTCAGGGAAAAATGTTAAAAACGTGATAGTTCCAAATGCTGAAAAAACTCATAGAAAAGCATGTTGGGGCAGTTTATAGTATAGCCTGCTGAAAACACAGTCCAAAAAGTCAATATTTTGAGCGTTTTAGGCCAAAGTATAGCATTTTTATATACCATTTTTCCTGTGCTTATTCACCATATTACAGTTTGGTCTAAAATGCTTAAAATTGACTTTTTGGATTGTTTTTTCAACATGCTGTACTATAACTTTTTCCAACATATGGAGCAATCACTTTTTTGTCCATTTTTCAACATGCTTTAGTATGTCCTTTTTCGATATACTATACTATGGCCTTAAAACACATTAAATATTGATCTTCTTGGATGTTTTTTCAACATGTTATATTCTAAATTGCTTTAACATGCTGTACAATGTCTAGGGACAGCGGGATGATTTGAGCCTGTGGGGAAGTTGAGCCACACCTTGCTTCTAGGCAGCCACAGAAAAGTCATGTGATTCCACATTTTTGAGACTAATCCATTTTACTTAGAGAGGTATATGACATAAGAGGTAAGCACATTTAAGTTTTCAAAATGATTCAAATCATTCCAGTTGAATTTTTCATTTTCAAAGAATAATGGTTCTGGTGCTTGAAACCTTCTAGACGAGTTTGAAAAAAACTCTCTGGTTATAGTTCTTCAGTAAATTAAAATATGAGACTATACTGTTAGCATGATGCTACCTCTAAACCTCTTGCAGACACAAGTTTGGCATGGGGTTACTTGAGCCAGAAGGCCAAGGGCAAGTTGAGTCATTGGGACAACAGGGAACACCCTGGCGGAGGCCAATACCAACTGGGAACGTGTTTGACTTTTTTGTAGTTGAAGAAATATCTGTCACACAGAATATGCCTCAAGTTAAAACTCGCTCAAATCACCGCACTCTCCCTACTAAGACTTTTTTAAAGACCATTTTGGACTATGGCATTTATATGGCATTTATATGCCATTTTGGACAACATACTATAGTATGACTTTTTTATGCTCTTTTGGACAACATACTATACCATGACACTTCTATCCCATATTGAATGATATACTACAACTATGATGTTTTTTTTATGCCATTTTGAAAGACATACTATACTATGACTTGATGCCATTTTGGACAGCATACTACTATGACTTTTTTAATGCCATTTTGGACAACATACTATACTATGACTTTTTTCATGCCATTTTGGAAGACGTTCTACTGTGACGTTTTTATGCCTTTTTTCAGACATGCCATACTGTGATGTTTTTATGCCATTTTGGTGGACATACCTACATACATTCTGAATGTCATTGGTCCCAATTATATTGTGATTACATCCAAGAGACAAAAAAATTTAATTACCTTCTGTCTGCGGTTCTTGACAACAGACCCTGCAGAGGAGGGTCTTTGCTTCTGTAACCTGGATGGAGAGGGAGCCGGTGATGTGTTCCGGGAATAATTTTTGCCCCTAGAGCCAGGTGAACGCTGCTTCTTTTTGCTGTTCTTGTGCCCCTTGGGGAGGGGGCTGGCCTGCTGTGACCCGTGCTGCTCCAGCGCTCGCAGAGGCTGTCTGTGGTCTTGAGGAGATGGTAAAGAGCTTCTGCGGCCTCCGAGGCTCTGAGGTGAGACAGGTTTACAGTGGTGAGTGAGAGGACCAAGGTGCATATCTTTGACCCTGGAGAGTGGGTCTCTGGTTGCAGCGCTCCGGGGCCGCACTCTGCTCTTGATGGAGCAAAGTGCACCATCAGTGTAGGACGCTTCATTATCATCATGGTAACCATCTTCATCCTCAGAATCAAATACGAGGAACTTGACAGTGCGATGGTGCAGCCACCGAGTGTCTGCAGAGTTCAGGCTGTGACTTCGGGGCCGAGGACTCTGGGCCCACATGTCACTGTTCCTGTGGATCTCCTGAGGGCTGCTGAACATCATCCAGCAAGGGGGGCAGGATGGGAACTGACAGACTGGCTGCTGCCCAGTTAAGATCCATTTCTCCAGGTTAAATCCATACTGCAGTAAAAAGACACAAAAATGTTTTGTTTAGCAACAAAGCAGACTTTGACTTGTCATAGTAGGTGCTACGTACAACATTACCGACGGCATCTTATATTTAAATGCACCAGTAGGTCATGACTGTGAGCAGAGATGCTCAGTACCACGTCGCTGAAACTAAAGGAGCTCATTTCAGCCACCATTCATTTAATCATTTACACCTGTGCTTATCCTTTTTTCACATGTCAACATAATGTCTTACACCATAAACACTTATGAGGGTAATATTAAAATCAAAAATTCTTCAGATCAATGTCAAAATCAACTTGGATGTTAAAAACACACACATATATACACAGTTTTCTTCTTTCAGAGCTGTAACAAGACTAAAGTAGTTGCATAAAAGTTGCACTCCAACAGAAATCATATTAGGATGTGGGTTTAAAAAAAAACCAAAAAAAACATTTGAATGAAAATAGACCTTTTGGACTGAGACAATACATTTCCAAATAATTTAACTGATGAATTTAACTGTTAATTCTACTGCAAAAATGTAATTAGAAAAATCTTAAAGCCACTGAGTCAAATAGATCACAGCTAACAAATAGATCCCAGACAGACATTTATGTGATAGTTCACCACAAAAAACAAAAATACATATTTTTCCTCTTACTTATGTTGCTAGTTATTTTTTGGAAACGGATCGTAGACATGTCTGCCTTCTTTCTAATATAACTGAATTGGATTACACTCGGCTTGTGGAGCTGAAAGCAACAAAAAAAAATACATTTGAAACTCAGCAGCAATGTCTTTTTCCCGAAATCACGACCCCGATACTCAAGATAATCCACAGACGTTATTGTAAGCAGTCTCATATTGGAACTATTTTCTTTCTACCAAACTACACCTTCCAACCAAATCACCATGCAGAAAGAGACATGCATTTACTGCTAGCACACCCAGCAGGTGTAAAGAAAATAGTTCTTCAGTGGAACTGCTCACAACAACATCTGTGGATTATCTTGAATAATCAGATAGACATATTGGAGAGAGAAATGCTGTCGAGATGTTTTTTTGTTGTTTGTTGTGTTTTTTGGTAGTATAAGCACCACAAGATGAGTGCCATTTTTCTCATTATATTGGGGAGAAGGCAAACATCTCTGTCTGACATCATGAACTCACACAAAAACCATATAGATTGAACTACAGATAAGCAGAAACATGAATTTTTGACTGTGGGTGACCTATCCCTTTAAGTGTGAGAACATAATGTTCACTTAAACGTGTGACCTCAGTTTCTTGTAGTATCCGATGGCAGTTTGGTAAAGTGATGTCTGGAGCCGTCACAAGCTGCACTTCCTCCTGCAGCGGACCCAGTGGGGTCGTAAAGGGGATATCCTCCAGAGTGTTCATTTTCACCAACAGTTGACCTGCATCAGAGGAAGCAAAATTAGGTCCTTTTAAACACTTAAAAGTCTTCAAAACAAGACCATTGCACTGTTATTAGCACTTACTTTTGTGTGGTGTTCTCGCTTAGGTCCACAGCTCTCCGACAGGTGTTTGGAGTAAATAACTTACATAGGCATCATCATACATGGTAAGCCTCTTCATCATTAAGCCTCTGACATCATCTGAGGAGTTATTAACCATAACAAGCCAGACGGCGTGTTGTAGCTCTACCTGCACCGGTACAGTGCTAACAATGGAGCATTTAAACACATATACAAAAAGGGCAGAGTAACACTAAAATTATTTTTAAAAATAGCACTAATAAAATATTTCTTATTATTTTATTTTTCCCTATGAAAACACTATTAATGTAAGGCATTTTATGATTTCTCCTCAGTATTTCAGAATTTTTCATCTATATTTAAAGCCAATTAGCCAAAAGCCAGTTATAAAAGGATGCGACTTTGTAATTTCCATCTACACTTGAAAGGGGATTAGGGAATGCTGAGGTACTGGGAAACAACAGCACAATACTTTCCAGAGATTAGCAGATTAAGAAAGGTGACAGGGTAGCAGTGTGGAGCAACATCGTGATGTCTTTTGCATTATTTTCCTGTGTCCCTGTCTGAACAACAACTTGTCACAATGACTTGGACACTTGAATTACAAGTGTGAATTACAAGTGTACGCTCTGGTCTGCAGATAAGGTTAAAGGTAAAGAACAATTAAAAATTCTGTACAGAGATTTACATTTTATTTATATATTTTAAACAATCACAATAAGTTTAGGATTCACAAATGTTGGGGGGGGTTACAGGATCTGTAACAGACATCTGAAAACAGAAAAGCAGCTTTTAAACTTAACTGAAAGAAAAGGAAACTTAAAAGCAAAAGGGGGAACAGATCTAGTTTAATCTTGATTTCTAGCACAAACAGCTTTTGTTAAGAGTACAGCAGTGTGGTTCAGTTCAGTCAGAGAGCTTTTAGGTAGAGGCTGGATTATGGAGATACCTTTTAGTAATAGGGTATTAACATCACTAATGGTGAGGTTTTAACACTGGGGAAAACAAAAATACCTGTGCTGTTCTGACGGATGTCATATAAAGCAGAATTAGAGCGACTTCCAGCCAACTGTGGAAGAAATTAACTGCACGGTTATGATTTGAATCAGGACAAATAAGCTTGAATGTCGAATGTAAAAATATGATTCAGTCATGTACTGTTTGTTGGAGGATATCTAGTACAAAACAAAACTTTAGAAGACACTTTATTAACACTAGCACACTTGTTAGCGGAGCTGCTAATCCTGCTTTGAGAGACGGCCCTCTGATCCTGTCCTGTGATAAAGAGGTCTGTAAGTAAAAACAGTTACATTCCCTAAAGAGTGGGGCAACAAGAGGAAGCTAAACACTGAAAAATAACCATTCTGGCTGTTTAAAAGGTCACATTTTTTATCACCTGCTCTGTTTACTGTGCTGGTGTGTTACACTTCTTCATCAGGGGTTATGTCATACAAACTGCGTACAAATGCTACCGAAGCAGCTCAACAGTTACAGCCCAGTTTTACTGTGAGCACCATTATTACAATGGTGGTATAGAAGAAAACATCAAAATATTGATGTGCTCATGGAATAATATGCCCTTATACGATATAAGGCATTACTTGACATGGTAACATCACATCTACACTTTCTCAGCTCGGCTTCTTTTCAAGTGTACAGTATGATCCCATAATTTCCATTTGCTTCCCTCGCCATTACATCACCATCACCACAAAAAGAGAAAACAAATAAACTAGCTACAAATCCTTTCATGAATAAAATTGCATTATCTGTATATAGATAAAAATGTTAACAATCCCCAGAGATTGAAATATTTTATAAAGGTCCACCCTGCGAGTGCACCGCTAGAGAATTAACATCTGATGCACAGGACCAAAGGTTGTTACAGTGAAAACCACCAGCCTTCATTACCTCTACTACAGTGTCCACAGCTCATTTGTCAGGGGCTATTGTAAAACCCAGAGTTGGTATCCAAAGGTATATAGTGATCTAATGATTTCAGAGACTGTCCTTAGGGTGAAATGAGTGACGTGGTTCAGTTGTTAGCGGCGTCTGCCTGCCGAGGCCAATTCTCTTCCTCAATGCCCGAGTCGTAGTCCTCCTCTGCAGACTCCTTGGCTGGCGCTCTGAAATTCAGATGGAGATGCCAGTTCAGGTTTCAAACTACACTACATTTGAGACTCGGGGAGCTGGGCTTAGAAGGATAGTTTTTTTTAAATGGGGTATAAGGAGGTACTGATCCATAGTTGGTCTACTCCCTATAGCAGATGGCAGTCGGGACGCCCTAGTTTGGAGAAGCAGGCTGGAGTACCACCTGGAGGCTGTGAATGTAATGCTGGGGCAGCAGCAAAATTTATTTTGGTAATCTAAAACAAGAACCTTATCAGTGCTATATCAGCTATATTTAGAGTGTTTTCACTGCCTAACCTCGGCATCAGACAGCTCTAGCTGATGAGGACCAAAGTCGTTATCTAAGCTCTCTTCAAAGCCACTAGACTCCTTTGACAAAAACTCCAATTTCACATGGCAGAACACAGGAGCTGCTGGTCACTGCAGTCACACAATATCACAAACAGAGTGATGGAGGCAGTGGAGGACCATCAGCTCCTGTGTTCAGCAAAATTATTATTATTCATTTATTTATTAATTTTTGAAGCATTTATTTATTAAAGCATGTAAACCTATTCTAGTAGAATCCCAAAATAAAAATAAGATACCAAAAATGAACACATTATGGCCTCTTTAATCAAAGGAGTCTTGTGGCTTTGTAGAGAGCAAAGTCATGGCTTCAAGTTCACTGTCAGAAAGAGCTGTCTGACAGCGAGGTGAAGTGGTGAAAATCTTCTCAATATGGCAAACACTTAAACTGACTCACTTTTCTAGGTGGCTTAAGTGAGTCTGTGCAGTAGCCATCCCCATGGAGGAGTTCCTGCTAAAACACCAATCTGACCAATTGTGAGAAGCGCCATTAAACCATGTGAGCGCCTGGATTGGCATACACACCTGTAAATCATGTTGCAATATCCCCCTCTTATAAAACTAAATAACTCATTAACACCAAACTTATCAGAAAAATAAAATCACTTAAACATCTATCAGGATGATGAGAACTACCTTAAATGACAGAAACCATCTTTAGGAAATATTTATTTGGAATGTACTTCAGAGACTTTAGTTTGGCCCATGTCCCACTCACTAACATGGACGTTTAGGCCTATACTGCAGCCAGCAACCGTGGGGGCGATTGAGATATTTTGGCCTCACTTTATCGATTTACCATGTGTACAAATTAGCTAGCTGTAATGCTGTCCATCTTTACAGTCTATGATTTAAAGTATGAATCAAATTAATTTTTCCCAAAGATGGCTTCTGTCATTTGAAGTACTTCTTATCACACTGACATTTAATCAGGTGTCCATTTTTCTTATAAGTTTGGATTTAATTAGTTATTTGATGCTATAAATAAAGGAGTCTGACGTCATAATTCACAGCTATGTGAGACAATTTGTGTGCACATGATAGTAGGTGGGTGGGAAGTTGACACCCACCTACCTGCCAGATGGCAGCAGCTGTATTTGGGTTGATTTGGTTTCATTTTTGTACAGTAGGAGGAAGTGAAGATGAGTGGATCTTTATAAACAGTCTAAGGTGCCAGCATCTACTGTGTGACACACTGACTATGATTAAGTACCTCATACAACCCTACCTCCAAATACAAACCATACCTTTAGGGAATGTGATCTCTACCATGAGACACATCTAGTCCTGACCTGTGTGAGTAGAGAGACACTGACCTGATATATCTGGGTTGTGATTTTCCTTGGACAACTTCTTTATTCAGCTCAACAGCCATGATGTCAGAGTGTGGCACCTCATACATGGGCTCTAGAAGGAGCTTTTCCTATTGGAAAAATGAGGACATGTTTCATTATTGTGTTAAAATCAATTTAATTTGAACACCCTTTGCAAAAATCACATACCATGATGGATCGGAGCCCACGAGCACCAGTTTTTCTCTCCAGAGCCATCCTGGCTATGGCCCTCAAGGCATCCGGAGTCACATTGAGTTCACACTGAAACGAAAAAAATTGCAGATAATTTCAGCCATTTAAGTATAAACAGACAGACCTCTGTGAATACATCCTAAACATCAAGCTCTTTTAGATCTTTTCCAGATCTGACACTAGAAAAAAAGGTTTTTGTTTTTTTTACTCAGCTATCCATGAGACAAAAAATAGTCTGTATAGTAGATCTATGAGACTGAAAACAGTGTACAGTGATACTGGGAACTGGATTTTGCAGCTCTGGGAAGATATCACACATCTCCTTTTGAAACAAGGTAAGCAAGGTAAACAAGGTAAACATGAAAAACACTAAGTTGAAATTACAAAGTTATCACCAGGAATGTGCACTTGCAGGTGTTTCACTAAAAGATGCTGCATTGCGTTATGGCAACAAGTGAGCTGGAGGCCCCTCGCTGGTACCCCTCGCTGAGTAAACGCAGTGGTCTCATTCAAATGAATGTGGGGACTGCGTTTGTTTTACACTGCTGCTGCCTGTCTGAACAGGGCTTAACACTGTGCTAGTAACCATTATTTTAGAGCTCTTACTTTGTCCATGCTGAACAGAGCCTGGTACTGAGGCACCACAGCATTGCGTGGCTCTGTCAGAATTCGGACCAGTGTCTCTTCATCCAGGCTGTGCAGAGGAACCACCACAGGAAGACGACCAACAAACTCCGGGATCATTCCAAACTCAATCAGGTCCCTGGCCTCCACGTGCTTTAGCAGCCTGTCCTTCTCCTCGATCTCTGCCACTGTGTCTGTCTCACCGCTGGTGTTGGCCAAGTCTGCGGCTGCCGCTGCCCGGCGCCCTTTCCCCAGGTTGGAGGGAGTGCCAAAACCCAGATACTAAAGAGTCATGAAACGTGAGGATCAAGTAAGAGACAGGGATGATGACAAACAGGAGCATCAGCTGAATGTCTTTCGACAGTCTATACAAATAAGTGGAGAAACTTTGCGTTAGCCAACGTGTCATGAGCATTTTTAATATATACTTTCCTATAAGCGATGCGTATTACTGAAGGATACCTCTAGAGGGCACACAAGAGAGCTAAGGCCATATATAACTACTGCATGTGTGGGATGTAAACAACAGACATGGTGACACTTGAGGAGGTTACAATCATGTTTATGCTGAGATCAAGGCAAAAAATGCGACAGCGGTGACGTCGGTGGCCTCTAAAACAAGCCAGTCGGGACAATGGGGGGTTCCTGTCTCTTTTGCTGCCAATGCGAGAGATGGATGATGCAAAGCACCACCAGTACTTTCACGTGTCTGCTACGGTTCCACACTGCCCCTGCTGTTTTTAAACATACTGGATGTCGCATCCGAGTCGCGTTAATTTTTGAGGACGCTTGGCAGCAATCGTGCACACGCACACATGGTTAACAGCAAGTACATCTCTGGCCTTAAACGTACCTTTTCATTTTTTCTTCTGCTGATGATTCTGTCCAGTCCGTTGAAGGCACCGGATGCAACAAACAGAATGTTTGTTGTGTCTACCTGCACCGTCTCTCCTCTCAGTTTCCTGGAGTTTTTCTCAGGAACGTTGACGATGGTACCCTCCAAAAGTTTCAGCAAACCCTGACAGAGACGAGACGAAAATGAACCTCACCAACACAAGTTTAGCTCAATCAATATTAGACAAGGACAAAAAACACCGGAACTCTGCTGCTTTGTTCACTAATCCAAACTCTCTCTAAATTTTGGTCTGAGATTAATGTCCGTAAACAAGTCACATTTAAGTTTTACTTAGTGCTGCTCAGGTTGAATACTGACCTGCTGGACTCCTTCTCCTCCTACATCTCTCAGCTGATGGATTCCAGGCACACTGCCAATCTTATCAACCTCATCCAGAAACACGATACCTGCACAAGAAAAGCGTGGACAGAGCCAAGACAGCTTGAGTTTCACTTGTCACCATAACATGAGACCGTAATAAACTGTGTGTATATATTAACTTCAGATTTCAGTTTACACTATACTACACATCATTCACTTTTAATCATGTTAAAAGGTTCAAATGTGAATAAACACTCGCAGTCTCAACAGTTGCAGGGGAATGGTGAGTCACAATGTAAGAATTCCACTGTTTACTTTTGCTTACCCCAGTTTGATCCTGTGTTTTGTTTTGTTTTTTCACCTCTTCCTGCCTCTTTCCTTTTCCTCAGCATGTCCAACCTGATCCATTTCTTACATTTCTTACCCATGTAAGGAATGGATATTGGGAGTGTGATATAAATGTTCAAATTGAAACAAGTTAAGCTGAATACCGTAACTAATGTAAAAGTAAATGGTATTTAATTCTTACATGGTTAATGCCTCACTGAGAGTTTTCCACAATTTTCTGACAATAATGTTATGGAACCGTTTTATATTTATATTAAATTAGGAACAACTTAATTTTTTTTTGTGGCCAACTATCTCAGTGTGTATATAAGAGCAAATTGTCGTGAACATTGTGAAGGTGGTTCTATTGACATGACAGGACTCCCGTTCCACTAATGCATAAAAGGGTATATATAGTCAGCTGTTTGCTGCTATCAAACTGGTTTTCCTGCTGTCTTATACTCTATTTACATGTGACAATTGTTACCAGGGAAACTCTATTAAATTTTAACTGTGGGGGTTGTCTGATCTGCTATGCCTGTGTGTCTGCCTTGTCTGAAACTTGTTAAGTAGAAATTCCACCAATGTAATAATTAAGTCTTTTGAGAATCAGCATTTTTGTGACTTTGGGTCTTTTTTTTGCAAGGTATTTTGTATTGTCTACATCAGGCATGTCAAACTGGTCCACAGGGGGGCCAGTGTGGCTGCAGGTTTTGTTTCCAACCAAGTAGCAGCACACCAGACTTGACTCATTTAATCAACTGATCTCCGTCTTCAGACAGTTGATTGGTCAAACTGTGTGCTCTTGGTTGGTTGGCACAAAAACCTGCAGCCACACCGGCCCCCCTGTGGACCAGTTTGACATGCCTGGTCTACATCTTTTTTCTGCCTCTTTTTATAGCAATTGCAGAAAATGCAAGATAAAATCCATTAGAGGAACATAATCTCGAAAGATGATGGCAGGGATGACATGCATGGCAACATGCGGTATGAAGCATTTCTCTATCTTTCCACATTTAACTTTCTATCTTTTCATCATATCATCAGGGACAAAATGTATCCCGTGCAGAGGGATTAATCTCTAAATCACATGACATCCCCTGCTAATAATAGTCCTGTAAAAATAATGCTTTAAACTGTATGTTGGCTGATGGAGGATAGAGGCCATTTCTTTTCCCTTAAATGTAAATCTGCCTTGTTTGTTTAATTCATCACCTCCATCTTTTTAATTATTTTGTTTAGTTTCATCAGCAGTACTGTGTTTGTGTCAATTCCAGAATGCCTGGATAAAATGAAAGAAAACGTGAGTGCTTCAATCTTAAGACTATCTGATGTCATATTTGATTAAAATAAAAAACTTGATATTGTGAAGAAGACAACAGAGTGAATGTGTTGTAAACTGTTGCTGCTATTTGATTCTTGTTTTCAATAAAAAAGCATACAGTGTGATTGTAACATGGGAAGCTTCACTACTGTTAAAGTTGGTGCTGCTGCCCACCTTGTTGTGCTTTCTCCACAGAGTAGTTGGCATCTTGCAGCAGCTTGGCGATAACCGACTCGATGTCTTCTCCCACATAGCCAGCTTGAGTTAGTGTGGTGCAATCACATATTGCAAAAGGAACATCCAGACAACGCGCCAGCGTCTGCGCCAACAATGTTTTTCCTGTGAACATTATGAAAAGTCATGATAAAAATTCTTTTGGCCAGACGGATTCATATTTACAAATAAACCGCGTATTTGGCAGTGTAAATTTTAATAATATGAGCGTCACTGTGAAAATCTCCATTTGTCAACAACACTAACCTGAGCCAGTTGGACCTAGAAGTATGATGTTGCTCTTCTCCAGTTTAATGTCAGTGTGTGTTGAGTCCAGCACCTCTCCGCCCCTCCTCTCCTGAGGCGCCTGCTGGCTCGCTTGTTGCTGCATGGACGCTCCCAGAGCATTTCCATGAGGGCTGATCCCAGCAATCTGCAGCAGTTCTGCAACAAGCAAAGCAGGCAAGGTCACAAAAAATAACGACACAGCTGTGGGACTATATTTCACTAATCACTATAAAAACACTACGGAATGCTTTCTATTTAAAGTGCTGCACAACTTGCAGTACATTCATTGATTAAGTATGTGTCAAACTGTGCATAGAAACATTTCCATGCGCAGGCTAAAAATATGTGTGCCCTCGTCTGTGCCAGTGTGGAGTTACTCAGTGAGGAGAGCTGCACTGAAAATAGCAGAAGTACAGATGTGAATGTGGGTCACTGGGTTACTTTGTCATATTGTCTGCTCGGTCAAACATTAACAAGCACAATCGTATTGCTTCAGTTTCTATGGCTAATTTAAAAACATGGTAAATCAATAATCACTGCTCCAGAACTGGAGCTGTATTTCCTTAAACAGAGCGGTGCAGGAATGAGTCCTAAAACCTGGAAACAAGTTAGTATTTCAGTACTACCAGTTCCCTTGTCTTGAAGTCAATGAATTTTGTGAAGAGGTTTTTGGTTTGGGGCCTGAAATGAGGTCTGGGTTTATCAAGCTAAACAGATTTTCCCGTTTTGTTCTACGACATAAAATGAGTAAGTTAACACGACACTGTGAATGTTGAGGCTTTTATGTGTTTTTGAAAAGATGATTGCTAACAAGTGGCTAAATGAGACTAAAAAACATCAACATAGCTTTTCAGTCTCATTTTGGTGGCAACATCAAGTCAAGCAATTATAGTGTAATTCGTTTAGAGCCTAGCTTTTTACAACTGGTGATTGCATTTAGGCTTCAAAAATGTACAAAAACAGAGTTCATTTGTGAAGATTATCTTGCTGAACAACTCATACAATTATCATAAATATATATATTTTTCTTTTTTGCAATAATCTGCCAAGACAACCCAATTGGATTTTGATGAAGGAACCAGAGAGACATCAACCTCTGCATGGGCCTAAAAATAAATCCACCCTATAATATAAACTGCATTACATGGTGTCTTGATCAATTCTTTAATAATTTTGATTCTTTGGGCTGGTCATGAATTCGTTAGTGGAAATGACAGAACAAAGCTCTGACTGAGGAGCCACAGCAGTCTGTACATTTTGGCATTTGCGCAACTCATGAAAATAAAAACAGAAAATGCTGTTTAAGTGTCATGACTTTTTTAAGTAGCCTCTGGTTAAGATAACACAGTAAGGAGGACCAATCACTTACTTGTGAACCTGTACTCATCCTCTCGTCGTCTCATCTCTAGCTCTACAAGGAGAGGATGAAAGTGCTCAAATCAATATTATCATTAATCATTACCATTAACACATTATCACTACAGTCCTGCAAAAACATTTATACAGTTGTGTGTGATCATTATTGAACAAATGCCAAATAATACAGATTGACTCAAAACAAGTTATTAAAAGCTGCAAGCTCTCATCAATTATTTGTGAGGATTCTGAAAGCATAAAAAGCAACAAGCGCATTTGTATGTCAACCAATCATTACAGTCAGTTGTAATGCTTACACTTACTTTACTTCCTTTTTTTAAAGATTCATTTTGAAATAGTTTTTGATCAATCCCATCATATTCCAAACCCATTAGTTGTCTTATATAATCCCTCTGCCCTGTTGCATGCACCCCCTACCCCCACCTCCCTTCCTGAATTTCCTGTCTGTCTCTGCTGTCTAGTATGGAATGAAAACAAGAACTGCACCCGAAAGTAGGTCAAAGTTTGGCACTATATATATTTGATCAGAACACATTTGTCCAGACACAGAAGACAGAGAACATGGACCTTCTGTCAAAGTCAAAAGAACCTTTCTTTTTCTTTATCTCAGGAGCTTTTAGGCTCACACAAGAAAATATTTTGGCGTTTCATAAAACTTTGCAATGTTCTCTCTTATGCACTACAGTATTTACCACCTTTGAGGCCACACTGATGCTCTGCTTTAAGGATGGAAAAGCAACAGAGAATTGACTAATGTTAGTGATCAGTGGAAACCAAATTAAAACATTACATTATGTACATAGCAACTGTTTTGAATGAGTCTAATACAAACCAGAGACATTAGAGGGAAGGGAGTTACACCAATAAGCAGCAGATTAAAGCAACACCTGGAGACGACAGTGATACTGACCACGAGGTGTTAGGGAGGGCTGTTTCTCCACCTCCAACTGCTGCCGACTCCCAGCTGGGATGTTGTTGTAGATGCGCTTGTAGTGATTGTACACAGCGACTGCTAACACCTTTTTTGCATACGACTGGCCAACAACATACTTGTCGAGGTAAGCATATATCTGGGGGAAAACGGGATTCATAATTCATGAACATAGAACAGAATGACCATTAGAGCAGGATATGTAACACTATAACAAATGTGCTTTAAAATCATATTTTCACTTCCTGCTTCAATTTCTCACCTTCTTAGGAGGAGGGGGTGGTTTCTGTGCAAATGCCAGTTTCACTGCCTCCGCAGCAGATTCTGGCTCTTTGTTTAGCCCCTTCTTAGAGTCCGTTTCAGACAGAACCACGAAAAAGTGATGGCATTTCTCACATTTGACAAATCGTGTTGATGCTACAAAAGAACAAAACGCGACATATTTAATACTGAAACATTTCTCAACCGGGATAAAAGAAACAGATATTTACAGTTTAACGCATTTTCAAGGCTGCATTATTAAGCTGACTGTGACTCAAACCAAAAATAACTTTTTTTTCCTTTGTGCTGAGATGGCCAACAAAATTGTCTGCGGTCCTGACCTTTGGAAACTTGCTGATTAATCTGCATTATGCAACAGGATAAGTGTGAAAAACAAACTGCTGGAACACATGCTGCTAAGCATGATCTTTGATACATTTGCCTTCAACATATTTAAATGAATTTCTCTCTTTACAATGCACTTCACTGTGACATCTAGCAGTCTATGACCAGGCTGCACTATCAGTGACAGATGACTTGGTCACTGTGAGTCGGCAGCACATTGCTGCTTGCTTGCATCATGGAGGCAAAAACAAAACTAAGACAAACCAAAGATTGTCTTCCCATTACAGACAGATACAGACTTTACTTTCACTGCTTGATAATGTTCTGCTTGGTCTTCCAGTTTTCTGTATTGACAGCACTCTGTGTAAAAATTTACTTTTTAGATTTAAATATTAAACCAACTTCCACCTTGTCTCTGTGGGCTGAATAAGAACATGACTGACATTACTATAAACAGTATAAACCTCCTCTTAACCTGGAACGTTTATTCCAGACAATGTAAGAGCACGTATATAATATGAAAAATAATAGGAGGCTAACGTGAAAATGGAGGAGAGGGTGATTTCAATTCCAATGAGGGTGGACACTTGTGACTCATTTAAAGTGGTTGAGCTGACACATGGACACTAGTAGACACGTCCTGACCAATCATTGAGACACACTTTACAATGTCTTACAATTTCAGACAGTTATAAAACAAATCATGAAGCAAACCTCCATCTGATTTCTTACACCATCTACCACTCCAAACATCACCTCTTAGTTGAGGCAAGCAGCAGCTTATAAACTCGCACAGTTGATGATGAAATGTTGCAGAGAATGCTCTTTGGACAACAATAAACAAATCCCTTGGTGTTTTTACCTGCAAGCCTTTATTTTGACAAACTGTGCCAGGAAATTACTTTTGGTGGTTGTTTGTGGTGTACTGCATATGTGCTGTGTGTTTATTTCAGTTCACCACCACAGTTTGTACACAGTGACAATGTGAAAATTGGTTTGTTGCTTTGCATAAAAAAAAATTAAAAAAGAAAGAAAGAAAGAGAAACACACATTTCGACACAGAATCATGTATATTAATAATCCGGTCTTTTTTATCTTCTGGGGCACTATACTGTACTTTCTCTTGGTTTCTTTTTCTGTTAAGCCAGTACACACACCCTTGCACTTTTTTTCACCTCCTAATCCATGTTATTCAAAAATGTCAACCACGTTTCTCCTAGAACTCAAAACGCTACTTATTCATCGTATGTTGCCTTGTTTAAATATTTCGGAGACAATTTCTCCCAACCCGTCTTCTGCTTATTCTTTTGTTCTTTTAGTGAGTACTTTTATACTCAACAAAACATCTGTGACAGATGTGTTCCCTCAAATCCCTCAATGCCATGTTCCTTTACATCTACTCCTCTTGAGTTTAAGTGTCTACAGTTAATTTGCATCTCACATCAGATCATATGTCTTGGTAAATCGTTGTCAAATATTAACAAGTGTACTTACATACAAAGGTCTCTACATGTGTGCAAGGATCTCCACATTTAGGGCAGCGGAGTTGGCTTCCACCCTTGCCTGATCCTCCAGAGCCGGAGAGTCTCTTCCCCTCACTGATGCTTTTCTGTGTAAAAACAAATGCATCAGCACATATTAAGTTACTATCGTCTCTTCTACATACAGAGTAATGTGTAATACTACCATGGAAGAGAGACACAAATGAGATTTATCCTCCAAGAGATTACCTTTCCACCATCACTTCCACTGTCCTTTGTTGTCCCATCTTTAGCGGCATAGCAGACAGCAGTCTCTGAGAACGACCTCACCCGTACCCGGAGAGGTAAATGAGTTTCCCGAGACCCCTGACGACTCAGAGAAAACAACTGGATCCGGGAGCAGGACAATCCTGTAACAACAACATTCCTTTTGATCCCTCACAGCATTGTGATTTGTGAACATACTTTTCAAATACATGATAATGATCATGTTATTTTAAATTATATTGTTTACCAATTAATCACATTGTCCTGAATAATAATCAGGCAACAAGCGCCTAATTAAATTGTTTTAACTGCTCCCATGTGTCATGTAACTGGTCTTGACATGAGCAGTTGATAAATCCATTAGTTAGTCTACAGATAATTAATCTGCAAGTATTTTAATGTATGATCAATTATTTCCTTTTTTCCAAGTAAAAATAACAAATACTTGGCGTCCCAGCAGCTCCAATGTGAATTTTTACCCATTTTGTATGTCATATTATACCACAAAGAAAATAGGTAAATGTGTGACTAATTTATGATTTCAAACAGAATAATTTTGGGTGTTGAACTGTTTGGACATTTTTCACAACATTTATACTCTTATAATAATAATAAACTCATCATTTAATCAAGAAAATTCAAAAGTTAATTTACAATGACCATAACTGTTATTTAAAGCCACACATGTATCACTGGGGATAGTGCTTTCAGTAAGTTCACAACACATCAGATCATTAAAAAGGCAACATAATGGACTGCATTTAGTTTCTTTCCAGTTGATCACACCTCATATCATCGCGGACAATAACTAATAACCGGGGGAATAAAGTCCACAGTGTTTATAGATGCTGTAGATCTGGCACACTTTGTATTTGTCATTATGTAAGTGTGAAGTGTCCGGTTTAAGTAATAAGATAGCTTAGCTATTGCTACATAACTGTTTTTCTTGATGTTTTTCTCTACGAGTTACTACTCGATAATTTATTTCTCAAGTGTACAACTCAATTCTGGGTGATGTTACAACTACAACTTTTCTACAGCTGTTAACACTTTCAGTAACTTTTCCTCCTGCTGTTGACATTACGTGACTGACAAACAGCGGTCTGGTTAGCTGGAGACCTACTTTTCTAACTGTACCAAGTAGCACAATGTCATGCAGCTTTAGTCAGTTGGTACGATGTGTACTTTCCCTTTCTTACCTCTGTGTGCATTGTTTAGAAACAACCTGGCCGCCGAAGTACATGGACAGGACATAACTCTTCTTTTGACTGAAAATCCTAAAGAAACAAACAAACATGTAGTTAACACGGTGTACTGAGGCGAGCTGGGTGGCTAGCTTAGCCGGCGGCTAACAGACAGCCGTAGCAAACAGGAGAGGCCATTTAGCCTTAAACATTTCATAACTTCAACGTCACTGTTAGCTTAGCAAAGCAGGTCATTCACTGGCGAAGGTGGCCGTCAGTGCTGCTGACAACTGTGGCACGCAGTCGTGTTGTAACCACCTGAAATGTATTTATTTATTTGGCCATACTGAGCACCTCCTTCTGTCTGACGGTTGTAACATATAGCAACATAAACAATGTAGCTACCTAGGTTACATAAACGAGTTACTGGTAGCTGCATAAGCTAGGCCCAAGCCAGAGCTACCTGACGTTTCTGCCAGTGGAAATGACAAACACCCACGGCTCGACAGACAGCCTGTTTTGCTTAGTGGTTAATCTGCGAGGCTTGAAACAAATAAGCAGCTAGCAGTCGGGCACGCAGGCTGACGTGACTAGCTTAATTGTAACATTGCACCAACAAACGACGAGGCAACATTAAATTATTCGCTTGCTCATTTTACTCACAGGGCACGATGAAACCAGCCTTGTCTTGGCAGCCCCTTCGGAAAAACAAAATTTGCAGAGTCACTGCAGTTTCGTTCTCTCTTGTTTTAGTTTGACAGGTGTGTCCTATCGTTAATAATGCAACAGAACCTACTGCATGAAGTGTTAAGCGTTTGCCCCTGTAGGCCCGCTATCTCCAAAGTGATGTAACGCTGTTATGAACTAGGTCGGTTACCCGGCTAGCTGCTAGCTAGTGCTTTCTGGGGGTACAGTGGCTTGTAAAGGTGATTCAGTAATCAATGTAAACGGTGCACGCAATATGGCGGCTAAACTTATGTCAATGCAGTTGACAACCACCCAGATCTTTTGAGATCTAGTAATCCTCCGGGAGGCGTTAACAGGAATAGCTGCTGCTGCGTTCAAATGAGTAACGTGCAAAATTGACAAGGGTGAAGCTGTGTTGCGTTTGTGTGATGCTCGGAAATTGCAACGCTGCCCTGAACCGGAGATTAGGCTTGATGTTGTCACGATTCATAAGGCTTATTATTATTATTATTATTATTATTATTATTATTATTATTATTATTATTATTATTATTATTATTATTATCAGTAGTAGTAGTAGTAGTGCTTTTAATATACATCTCCTCTTAATCTCCTGTTCAGCTTTTTTGTACGGTAAAATTAGAAACAGCCTACCTTGCAAATCATATTTGCGCTCCTGTACATAAAACATATTTTTGTACACAGTCTGTGTGACTGGGTGAAGCATGAGGGCTTCGGCGTTCTCTAAGCAGATGAATCAACAGAGCAATAAGAAGGTGCTCTTTGGTTGTAAAAGAGACAGAGTTGCCACTGTGAATTTCTTTAAAATATTTTACCATAGCATACTCAGACTTAACAGTTTTGCCAGCATACTTATGTTCAGCTCTACGTTGTTTACAGAGCTTTACACTGGTTTACACTTC
Source organism: Plectropomus leopardus (assembly GCF_026936395.1). NCBI lineage: Eukaryota > Metazoa > Chordata > Actinopteri > Perciformes > Serranidae > Plectropomus > Plectropomus leopardus. The sequence goes on along the minus strand of NC_142182.1, from coordinate 31,231,238 downwards.
TCAGATTTAGAAAATTAACATGGCCTTTAAGTTTATTCATAGCATTGAAAATAGCCCTTTCCATTCACACGTGTGCATTATAATTAATATGAAGAAAAATGTGACATGAATTTATTTAGAGTCCCAGATATGAGTAGTGTTGCATTTCTGGTTTTCTCTTTAAACAAACCCCCTCACACCATTGAAAGACAGGCATCCTAAACCTCTAAAGTGCACCTCATCTTTGCTCATCGCTGCTCATTGGCTACATGCAGGACCAGACACACTGAGGATAAATAAGAGCCAGCAAGCAAGAAATAAGCAAGACGCTGCCTTATTTACTTCAAAAAGAGGCCATGATTTCCCTCTGGCTGTGTGATCAAGTAAATATTGTCCTCAGGATACTGAACCAAGTCACGTGACTGTTCCTAGTTTTAGTGATAGCTTTTACACCATTCTAACTAGTGTATACAATATATACACTCATGATGTACACGTGTTGATTTCCAGAGATCCCAATTTTGTACAGAATGACATGATATTTGGTCGTGGGGAATTTGAACATTTTGTCAGGACTTACAGAGCTGCAGCAGTCTACTTAAATGAATGGTATATTTATATCACAGCTATGTGACAACTGTTTCACTCACATTTGTCACAATATTCAATGTTCAAATGGATTTTTCGGGGGGGGGGTTCATGGTCCAAAAAAGTATATATACAAACAATATTTGTCCAAATGTATTATTATACACCAGGCATGTCCTAAGTCCACCTATGGGGACCCACCTAATTGTGGCCCCCTGCGTGTCTTTTAAAATATACCATATGGTGGCCCACCACACATTATTAGTTATTCAAAAAAGTTCACTTTTATTCTATTCACCTCACAATGGAATGACTTTATGATATACTTTGTAGACATACAACAAGTAGAAACTACGCACGAGGAACTAGTGAGTTCTCATAAACAGACAATAAACAAGCGAATAGTCACCAAACAGCAGACATTTCCAGCTACAGGCAGCAGACAAGGCCACAGCAACGAAAAGGCAAGTTGAAAACGACAGCCACCCATTAAAGGGGCAGTGCAAAGTTGAATACTTTTTCACGGAAAGATGAAACAGTTGTGTTTGTCTCATTTGATGATCTAATCTGGGCCCCGTTTATAAAAGTCTGAACACCCCTCCATTGGTACGTGATGTTTTAGTTACAGCAGCATTGGAGTTGTATATTTAAGCACAAGAACCAGATGCACTGTGTGTAGTGCCTCTAGGGAAACCTGTCTCCTGTCTACAGGAGGTCTTTTAATGGTCAAAATAGTAAAAAGAAAAGAAAATATATCCACAAGTGCATACACAAGAATACATATACAAATACATAATAAATGCCACACATACATCAGCAAGCACACATCCACAAATACACACACAAAACACAAAATACAGGTGTGTCTATCGTGGTATTAAGTATTTGAACAATGTTGTTTCTCTTCTCTCTTTTAGCTAATATCTATATTAAACTCCTCTGCGTGTCTGCTTCAAAGCGCACTTTCATGATGAGAGTTATAACCTGCAAAACAACCCACATGTATACATTTAAAGCCTGCATTACAGCCTGAGAAGCATGCGGCTGCAGAAGTGTATGTAAGAAGTGAATTGCACTGTGTTAGAGGGTCTGTCTGCTGTGCCTAGTTGTTAATCCAGTCTTGGCTTTTCTGCAGGTGGAGGCTCTTTTATAAACAGGCATGCTGCTTTTTTTGCTGTGTGTTCACAAGTGTTACTGTGAGGCTTTATAGCTCCTCTGAGCTGCATAGCAGTGACTGTTTGTCTGCTCTGTGCTCAAACAGCAGAAACTCATCAGCTCCTGATGCCTTCGGGCCCGTTCTTTTGATGCATTTCCTAACATCATCTACCTGCAGTTTACCTGTACATGAAACATCTGGAATTGTATAATTGTAGGATAAACATTTAAAAAAATCAATTTGAAGATTGAATATTGTGACAAAGTTTGTGACATAACTCCAATATGAATGGACCATTCATGAAAGCAGACTGTTGCACCTCTGTGACTCGCAACAAAAGTAAAAATGTACAAAATCTCCCTCACCATTCACCATGTTGTGCTGCATAAGTCCAGCACTGTGGTCTCTTGGAAACAACAAATGTGTAAAACAAGAAAGGGTGGTTCAAATTTAAGGAGAAATTTTCATTTCAAAACATATAATGTTCGTACCACCAGGAAAAGTTTTTGTTTAAATTGTGGAGCTGGAACAGTTTTAATGTGGAGCTATTTCAATATCCGAACATAAACCAGATTAAAATCATGTATAAAAATATGATTTTCACAAGGTACAGGGATGAGGAGGGGGTTTGACAATCAACAGGTGTTTACAGGGGTTATTGTTTATTTATTTGGTTATTTTATATTTATGTTCTCCTAGTTTGTCTTCCTCTTTTTTGTTGTAAATAATAATGAAAAATTGTAGATATTTGAATTGGGGTATGTGGGTGTTTGCATATATGCTTAATTAATTAGAGTATAGGCTTAATGAAGAAGCTGGTTAATTCAAATCCAATGATTTATGGAAAAGGGGTGAGATTAAATAAATGTGACCTTTTTTTAAAACAAAAATTCATTGTCTGTAAATATTACGATTTTTTCTGCCTGCTTTTGTATAATAATGTCTCTGTTTCATTTTTTACATGTTTAAAATAAATCAAATCAAATAAAAAAGCCATGACATCCAGCGTGAGTTATTTAACATTACCAGCACCTTTGCCCCGTGCCAAAATCAGGCTAGTGTTGCAAAAAATTGACATAAACCATTTAAGATTCTTAAAAGATTTTATTAATAATAATTTTATTGCTCTTTTTACAAGGTTTGTGGTTATTTTTGTTTAAGCCAGTTTGAGTTTAACTTTGCAGATTTTCACACGGCTGTTGTCCCACATATACAGAAGCCTTTTGTTGGGATAATATGACAGCATAGCCAGGGTGCCGTTAGCTGGCCTCAAATCAAAACTTGCATTCAGGAGAGTCTCTTTCTTTAAATCAAAGGCGTATGTAACTCGCCTGTCTTTGTTGTCTGTAAAATACACCACCCCGCACACAATGAAAGCATTTCCTGCTTTAGTTGTGGGGTAATGAGTGTTAATAACTGACTCCACAAAGAATGCGTCAGGGTTAATCTTCGCAACCATTGTATCATCATCTGTATCGGATGCAAAAATGACCCACAGGCCGTTTTCATCCGCAGAAAACTTGAAATACGTCTTTGAGTTGCGGAAGAGATAATTCAGACTGTTATACCTGCTGTTTGCCATGATCAGAGTGTTTTTCCTCCCCGTGTTCAGGTCAAATCTGGAAAATATTAATCAAATTAAGAAGCTGAGTGTACAGGAAAATATATCAGTGAGTGAATAAGGCAGTGACAACATTTAACCCACAAAAAAAACTCACTTTATGAGCCTGTTTGTTCCTGCGTGGTGAAAGTAAAGCGACTGCTTGTAAACAACATGACCGCAGCCCTGGTAGAACCTGCTGATGTCGAGAATTTTGAAGTGTTTTGAAGCTTGTATAAATTCAGATAAGTTCCTGTACTCCACCAAAAGTCGACCTGAGGAAGAAATGTGTCCGTGTTTAAATAAACCCACAACAACTCACAAATCTTTGTGATGAACAACTTGTGGTTGATATTATAGAAAAAAATCACCTGAAAAATGATCAGCCAACCAGTATCGGCCGTCATCCAGCCGAAATGCATCGGACATCAAGGCGCCAAAAGTGCTCTCAGTATTGTTGTTTTTCACCGAACATTTAATAGTTTTAATGTTGCACTCTAAATGAAAGAAAATATGTGCTTCAACATTTGAATAAGTTATCCAGCAGCCCAGTCCCTTAAACGTTGGCATTGTACATTACTGCAAACCACAGATACGTTACATGTGTACAAAGTAAAACTACATGTATATCAGATGAGTTTCTGTAAGGAGGAGAGGTTAGTAAATTGAAATGTGAGTCTAACATGAAGGACGTAAAGTTTTACTGAATAAATTTAAATACGCTCTGCCTTTATTTTACAATGTAGAAATTACAGATAAACAAACAGTTAATTAAATATACTTTAGAATACCAAGTATTTCTATAAGTGGAGGATGTTTTGGTTTGTTTAAAAAAAAAAAAAAACACAGTTTTTTTAAAGCCTAACCTAGGTTTTTGTGCCTAAACCTCACCACAACTTAAACATAGCATTTTCATAACATGAAATTCAAAACCTTAAGTTTCAAGAAACCCAGCATACATTTGTAAAATATCAATGGTTTGCTGAAACGAACAAAGCCAACATTTATTTATTCTGACCACTGGGTTGTATTTAATAGACAGATAGAGATGGATAAAACGTGCCTAATTTGAAGTGTGATTTTACAAAATGTTCTGACCAGTTTTTGTCCTTCTCTCATTAGTTGTCGCGTTGATCTTGTTGTTGATCTGGAGTTGATATGAAGAGTCTAAACAAAACGCAAGAAGAGAAGAATCATTCATATCACACATATCACAAATATAAAACTACGGTGGATTTTTTAAATCTATTTTTAGTCAATAAAAGTGGTGATCTGTGGTGATTTTGAATTCTGCCACCGGTAATGTGTATCATTATGCCTTGGAATAAAATAATCTTACATATAACATTTTAAAGATAAAAGATGGGATCTGAGAGAAAGGAGAAATATAAACAACAAAATATGAATGTGAATGTGAGTCAATACTTAAACCTAAAAGGGTACACAAAACACCTCTTAAGGAATCTCTGTGTGTGTGAGAATGTGTTTGTTCTCCACATGTCTCAAGATCCATTCATCTAAATTAATGAATAAATAAATATAAACATATTAAGAGGAAATAAAGAAATATGGCAAGTGTGGTAATAGACAACAACAGAAAATAACAGTAGAAATATCTAAATATAATAAAATACTAAATACTACAACTATGATGTATTAACACAAGAGACAATCGTAATTAAAAATCAATTAAAAATTAATAACATTTGGTTGTGTGTAATTACGCACTGTGTCCACTGGAGGGCAGTGAAGAGATGTAATTATAAATAAGTAAAATAACAGTCTAATAATTAAAATATTCAGACAAACCAACTAAAAGGCAAATTAATGAATAAAAAATACTTAGAGGAAATAAAGAATTAAGCAATGTCCCGCAAAAGACAATAAAAATGAATACAAAAAAGAAAAATACATTAAAATTATGAAAACTACTATAACATCACTACAGTTTTAATTGTCTAACATGTTAAGACAATCTTAGTTAAACATTAAATAAAAAGAGCTTTTATAATAACTGTAAACAATTATATCACACTATGACGTTTGACTATTACAACACTGTCTCTACACTGCCCTCCGATGCTCATAGTGTGTAATTACAGCTAGTTATGTGTAAGTGCGCACCTTGGCCACCGGAAGGCTGTGAAGAGACATGATTATTAAAAAAAAAAAGATAATGAATGAATGATTGTAAAAATATTAAGAGGAAAAAAATTAGGGAAAGTATGGCAAACGATAACAGAAATGCAGTATAAAAAAATACAATAAAATTCTTTACAAATGTATATACTTTGAAAAAATACAACCACAATGTACTAACACATTTAAAAAATCTAATTAAAACTTTATTTAAAAGGGTCTTAGCAATAACATACTATGTTATGCCTTTTGAATATTACAACATCTCTGCACTGCCCTCCGGTGGTCACAGTATGTAACTACATTTTGTTTTATGTAATTACGCAATGAGATCACCAGAGGGCAGCCAGCAAAGACACGATTATAAATAAATAATTTTTAAGAAATCAAATAAATCAATAAGCGAAATAAACAAATAAATTAACAGATCAATAAATATTGAGAGAAAATAAAAATCAATGGAAAGTACTGGAAAAGGCAATAAAATGAATGTAGAATAGAAAAAAATACAATAAAATGATGAAAAATGTATTATAAAAATACTACAATTACAATCTTCTGACACTTTAAGATAATCTTAATCAAACATTAAATAAGAGGGTTTTTTAGACTTACATTATCGGCTAATCAGTTATTATTATTATCAGTTATTACAATATTATGGCATATGTATATTACAAGTCTCTCTACACTGCCCTCCGGTGGGCACAGCGTGTAACTATATTTGGTTCTTTGTAATTACACCATATCACCACCAGGGGGCAGTAAAGAAACATGATCAATAAACAAGTGGAATGATTTGACCCGGCACTGCACTAGTTAAATAAAACTTTGTAACTTTGTAACATGTAATGTTTAAAGTTAGGGTGACTGACTTTACTGACAATTTAAAACATGGCCTTTCTTACCTGTTGATGCTTTTATTAGTGCCTCTGAAGCATTTTTGCTTTTGGTATCTTTCAAGGTGTCTTGGTTGTCATCTTGATGTAATGACACTGACTCTAGAAAATTATGAAAGTATTGGGTTGAACTTTTTTCTATTTTTTTCTCCATATATTCAGTTTTAGGTGTGCCTTTTTTTAGAGTCTACCTGCTGCTCAAAACAGTTGTTTACCTGCTTCCATGTTTGTGTCTGGGTGTTTGTCAGAATCAGTGACGTCTCTGTTGTTGTCGTCAGCTGGATGTTTAGTTGTTGATTCTGCAGAAAGAAAAATGAGGTTAAACCAAAAGAGAACAGATTTTAAATATCCCTCTTTTGGGAGAAAATATATTGTCACTACATATGTGATAAATGCAGATACCAAATAGGGAAACCAAAAGTTTCTTACCACTTTTCATAGGTTTATTAATGATGGTTCCACTGTTATTGCGGGAGTCACTGGTTTGATCTGCAGAAAGCAGAGCTGTTGAATGAAATTAAATTAAATATAGTGTATTAAAGTTTCAGTCACTCGCTTTACTCATAATTCAAAGCAGAGTGTTTCTGACCTGTTAATAATGTTCTTGGTGCCTCTGTAGCATTTTCTCTCTCGGTATAGGTCGAGGTGCCATGGCTGTCATCTCGATGAAATGATACTGACTCTAAAAAAAAAGTATTGGCTTTACTCAAATTTAGGTTTTTATAGTCTCCCTGCTGTTTAAAATGTTTGTTTTTTTACCAGCTTCCACGTTAGTTTTCTCAGAGTCAGTGACGTCCCTGTTGTTAGTTGGATGAGGAGTCGGTGAATCTGTGGAAAGAAATGTGAGATTCAGCTGAAGGAGAACAGATATTAAATTCTCGCTTTTGTTGAGGGAGGATGAAAAAGTACTGACAGTAAATGTGTGAATTGATCAACACAAGATATCAATCAGTGAAACCAATAGAACGTGGGTGCCAAACATACGGTCTGAGGGTCCACTGAAGGGTCCAATAATACTCACTGGATGTCTACTGATGCACTTGTGAAGGCTAAGAGCCGTGGTGGGTTTAACACATTACAAAAGTAACAAAAGTAATGCATTACAGTATTATATTCATTTTTTGGCAGTAACTAGGTAATATAATGCATTAACAACAGGGTTTTGGTAATATTATTATATTTACATTGTCATGTGATGCCTTACCAACCGAAATAAACGATTTTCATTTGTCATTCATTCACATAGCATCACTTCTGCCATCAGAAAAAAAAATCCCCAAGCTTTTTGTGTCTTGCTCTACACAGACAGTGATGTTATCAAGTTTTCCCAGTCAAATGAAGGTAACTAGTAATATGTAATGTATTACATTTTGAAAGTAACATGCTAGGACGTGCCAGTGAGTAGCCTACTTCATGTGAAATACTGCTTGAGAGGCTTTTCCACCATGACCCAAATACAATTATCAAAACAACAAAAACAGCAAATATCTGTGTTGGAACACTATTGTTAAGGCCCCGTTCAGAGCTTCACTCAGGTGTGGTGAATCCAGCATCACAGAGGGAAAAACATGAAAAAAATGCACATCAGATGACAGTGAGCAGCAGACTGAACGTTGAAAAACTTAGACATATTGTTGAAAATGAACTTATTTTTCTTAAGACATCTCTAGTTGTTCATCAACTGTTTAGTAAATTGATGAACATTTTCAGAATGAACCTCTTTGCATTCAAAGAATTCAAAGAGATGCTATATATATGTGATTTTTCAATGGTTTTACTGGTTTCTTACCACTTTTCATGGATGTATCAATAAGCGTTGCTTGTTTACTGAAGGAGTCACTGTTTTGGTCCTCAGACAGTACAGCTGCTAGATGACATAAAACATTAAATATAATGTTTCAAAGTTATGTTCACTTGCTTTACTTACAATCTAAAAATGGTGTTTCCTACCTGTTAGTAATTGTATTAGTGCCTCTGTACCATTTTCTCCTTTGGTATCGTTTAAGGCGTCGCGTCTGTTGTCTTGATGAAATGATACTGACTCTAAAACAGATAAAAGTAAAGGGCGTGTTTTTTCATACAGTTAAAGTATGTTTTCATCGTCCCTCTGCTGCTCAGGACAGTTGTTTACCAGCTTCCATGTTTGTGTCTAGTTTCTCAGAGTCAGTGACGTCTCTTTTATTGTCAGTTGAGCCCGGAGTTGGTGATTCTGCAGAAAGATAAGATCCAACTAAAAGAGATGGCACAAATGTTTATTAAATAAATGATTAAATATTTAAAAAAGTCATTACTCTCATATAATTTATTGCTGTATATTCCTGTGATTTGGAGCTCATAGATTACTCACCAGTTTCTGTCTGTCTCTCGTTGCTCGACAAATTTGGCTTGTTGTTCTGGGGTGAATATGAAGAGTCTAAAGAAATAAAAATAAACAAAGTCACATTTTCTCATTCATTAAAAATCCACAGTTTTAGTAGATATATTTTGAGTGTTCAACAACTATTAAAAAAACCTTCAATATTCACTTAAACTGTACTGAACTGTGATTGTGGTCTAATTTTGCTTTACAACGAGAAGAGACCTCAACTCACCTGAAGAAAAACATCTTTAATGTGGATTTGCTGTGCAGCAAAGTCTTCTTTTCTTTTTTCTTTTTTTTTAAATAAATGACGTTTTCTATCACGGTTGCTTACCGGAGTCTGTACTCTTGTCCTGAGGTTTTCTAGAACCGGTAACAGTCAGTATGTAGCTGCTCTCATCGGCCGGATGTGTTGTTGGTGATTCTGTGGATAGAAAGTCATCATATATTATCAGTCATATATCATATAACATAAAAGAGGAACAAGAAGCCTGAGGTCTCACAAACAGACTGAAATCTAAATCATGAATGTGTAACTTCTGAATTGTAGATGAAATTATTTCTCTGCATAAAAATCTTGGGCTCCAACTTGTCCTTTGACCCGTATTTGGAAGTATTTTACCTTTGCATTGTCTGACAAATAATAAAGGGTCATGCCAAGGCAATTTGATATCATACTTTGTCACTGGATGATAATAATTATGACAAAAAACAAACAAATTATCTATCATGTAACTATCCACTTCATGCAATATGAATAAGAGGAAATAAATTGTTCGGGGTTTTTAAAACCACTTTGCTTTGATTTTCTTTTGATGGCACATTTCCAACTCACATTATTAGGACTAAATTGAGTAAATATTGACAACATATTATTTGAATTGAATTCAATAAAATCATTACAGCATTATTTTTTCTTAACCTTAAAAGTTGCAATACCAAAAATGTACTGTTGCAAATTGTTATTTTTAGGTTCATGCATGGATAAACAAAGCCAGGGAGCCTTTAAGTGAAGTTGTGGGATTTTTTTCTTGGTTTCTCCAGAACTTTTCATAGTTAAGGCAAACAAAACACACTACTTCAACATAAAACAACACATGAGACACAGGATGTTTGCCCACATGATAGAGCCGGTCTGTACGGTTCCACTAATGATTAGAAATCATTTTGATCAAGTTAAAATTTATGTCTTTTGCCTTTGCACAGCAGAATATAACGAAGCCAGCGCATGAATGCTGTTGGCTGTTTATTCTTTTTGTGGTCAACACAGATACCAAATAGTGAAACTAAAAGACAGTTTCTTACCACTTTTTATGGATGTATCAGTGATGGTGTCACCGTTATTTAAGGAGTCACTGTTTTGATCTGCAGAAAGCAGAGCTGTTGAATGAAATTAAATATTTAATATAGTGTATTAAAGTTTCAGTCGCTCGCTTTACTCATAATTCAAGCAGAGTGTTTCTGACCTGTTAATAATGTTATTGGTGCCTCTGTAGCATTTTCTCTCTCGGTATAGGTCGAGGTGCCATGGCTGTCATCTCCATGAAATGATATTGACTCTAGAAACGACAGAAGTATTGAGTTTACTCAAATTTAGGTTTGTACAGTCTCCCTGCTGTTTAAAATGTTTTGTTTTTCTTCATTTACCAGCTTCCACGTTAGTTTTCCCAGAGTCAGTGACGTCCCTGTTGTTAGTTGGATGAGGAGTCGGTGAATCTGTGGAAAGAAATGTGCGATTCAGCTGGAAGAGAACAAATATTAAATTCCCCCTTTTTTAAAGGGAGGAGGCAAAACTACTGACAGTAAATGTGTGAATTGATCAATAAAAATACCAAATATGGGGTGCCAAACACACGAGGCCCTGCCAAGGGTCCAGTAACACTCATTTAATCCCTATAGATGCACTTGTGAAGGCTAAGAGCCATGTTGGGGTTAACAAGTTACAAAAGTAAGAAAGGTAATGCATAACAGTATTATATTCATTTTTAGCAGTAACTAAGTAATATAATGCATTACAAGCAGGATTTTGGTAATATTGTTACATTTACATTGTCACGTGATGCACCACCCAAAATAAACTGTTTATTACTTTCATTTGTTATTCATTCACGCAGTGCCACTTAAATATAATGTACTGAAGTTACAGTCACTCATTTTATTTATAATATAAAACACATTATTTCCTACCTGTCACTTTAACTGGTTCATCTGTAACATCCTCTGTGTTGGAGTCAGGGAGGGTGTTGTTGCTGTAGTCTATACGCGATGATACAGACTCTAGAGGTAAAGAGTATTACATTTAGCATCACAGTCACCAGCAGCACTTCTCTGAAGATACCTCATACTTTATATAACTTTTCTGATAACTTAGGTTTTTGTATAGTTGCATTCTTTCATTTTTTTAAGTGAAAGATTTTAATATTTACACAAACGTCCCGAATAAACGTGAGTTGATTTCCTTACAACATACTGTAAATGCATTTTTTAAAAATCAGTTGTCATTTGTGAGGAATGGATCATGATGCAAGAAAGCTGTGGTTTGTGTGATGACAAGTTTTGTTTTTTTTAGATATGAAGATATATTTTTCTGATATTAAGAAAGACATTGGGATTATTAAAATGATGCTACAATTTCTATTAAGTAAAAAAACAATTCAAAACAATAAAATCAATAAAGAGGTCTGTCAATAAAGTCTTTGAGCCGCTCAAATGGTTTCTTACCAGATGCTTTATCTGCGTCTCGAAGTTTCTCAGAGTCGGTGACAGTAAAACCATCTCTGGATTCGTGTGTTGGATGTGATGCTGGTAATACTATGTAGAAGATTTAATGAGATAATTACAGTACGAAGTTAAGATCGCATCTTCAGGACAAAAAAATTTTATTAATAGGTCCCAGTATCTCCTACCTGAGAATAGGTCTATTAACGTCTTTGCAATATTCTCGGCAGTTTCAATCCACGTGTCTGGATGAGGTGATACCACCTCTGTTGTAAATAAAACAGAATGTGGATCACAATACAACTTTAAACTGAACCACGCAGAGTGTGGTCATGTAGTACAGTCTTATTCGGTATTAAACAATGTAAGCTTGTCCCAAAACAACAGTAGAATGAATAAAAATCTGTCTGTGAAGTATTCCTGTGACACTGAACTAAACATGCATGTGAATTGGTCAATACTGATATCAAATACTGTATATAGCCTAGTGGTTTTACTGTGAATTAGAGTAATTTCGGTCAGAATTGCCCATTGCCATCACAGAAATGCTGATAAAAAAAGATAAATACAGAATAAAAAGTGCATGTAAAAAAAAATCGGTGCATTTAATTTTAAAAGTTATTTACACCAGTGCATGTACACATGCAGGTATTTTGATTCCTCACAGTATCTTACCATTTTTCAAGGGTGTATCATTAGTGCTTCCGCTGCCGTTGAAGGCCTCACTGTTTTGACTCAGGTCAGGAGGAAGTAAAGCTGTAGAAAGAAAACAGAACAGTGTTAGAGGGCAGCACCTTAAATTAGACTGTTACTTATAATACAAAACATAGTGAATACCTGTTAATAATCTAATTGGCCCCTCTGTGACATTATCTCTATTGGTATCATTCAAGATGTCATAGCTACCTCCTGGATGAACCGATACTAAACCTAGAAAAAAAATGAAAAAGTTAAACATGTTATAGGTCTGACAGCAAAGTTTTTCTATCACAGTTGCTTACCAGAGTCCGTACTCTTGCCTTGAGGTTTTCTAGAAGCGGTAACATTCAGCATGTCAGCATGTCTTTCATCGGGTGGATGTGCCGTTGGTGATTCTGTGGAAAGAAAGACATCACATATTATCAGCCCTATTTATTAAAGAGGAATAAGAAACCCTAAATCTCACAACCAGACTATAATCTAAATCATAATGTAACTTCTGAATTTCTTCCTACCGGTCTTATTAATTGTAGAGCTGCGGTTTTCTGTGTCGGTGTCATTGAGGGTCGCCCCAGTCAGAGAAAGAGATGAATCTAAATGTGCAGAATAAGAGTAGAGATGAAACTTTTGAAAATGTCTCTAAAAAATAATCAGTTTAACAGCCAAAACCTTATGACCAAAGATTACCTCTTGTAGACTTGAGAAACTGTGTCAGTACTGTGTGTTTTTTCCTTCATGGTGTACTACATCTGATCAGAGCTATAGCTACTACTGAGGACACTGAGGTCATGTTTACCTTTACCTAATCGACATGTGACTTAGACTCAATATTTTTAAATGAGACATTTAGGCCAATAAACAAACAAACAAATAATTATCATAAACTAACCAGAATTACATTCTTAATAGTGCTTAGATGTTTAGATTTTTTTCTGATTTAGACTTTCATGTTGGGGAATAAAATGTATAGACAATAGAATTAAAAAGTAAATTGAATTAAAAAAATAAATAAATAAATAAACCTCCAAATAATACAAATAAATATATATTTATATTTATTGTGTTGGTCATAATTTAGGTGAACTTGGATTGATTATCTCTGAAGTCCCAGTACAATCATGTGGTCAGATGTATTTGGTTACAGTGGATTTTACTAGCTTATTAGAATTGTGTTTCACCATATTTTGGCTCTGCACTTGTTACTCCACTGACCAAAGTGTGGTTAGAGAAGTTTCTGTGGATGTTTGATACGCCGCCTTAAAAACTGGCTCACTATTACAGTGACAGACATGAATTTAAGGTGACCACAGACATTATCCTGCATGATGGACCCACAACTTTAACTTATCAAATAACAAGTTCAAAGAGTTGATTTTTCAGGTATCACTCAAAATATATGTATTTTTCAATCAGGTCTTGGTGTAATTTCTGTTAAGAGCATTTTGGTTGTGAAAATCAATCATGCTGGTTTGTTGTGTAATCAGTGGAGATGTTCTCACCCGTCAACAGGTTGGTTTTTTGGTTGTGTTCTCTGATGAACTCATTTCTCACTTTATTACAATACCAAGCAGGACAGGCTGGTCCAGGTGGGCCTGCTGGACCTGGTGGACCCCTCGGACCAGGAGGACCTTGAATTAAAGTACAGAAAATGCAAGTGAGACATGTAAAACTGACCTGATAAACAATACTGCTGGTCAACAACAATAAATAAAAACAGTAAAGCTCTAAAAGGAAACTTAAAAATAGAATTTCTGACCTCCTCTCTGTTAATCACATTACTCAGATCAGGTTCAAATGTGCCGTGCACGTGTATCTCTCACCCTCAATGAGAATGTCGTTGTAGGTCTCGCCTTTCAGTCGTAGAGGCCCAGGATCTCCTTTAAGTCCTGGTTCTCCTTTTTCACCAGGGGGTCCTAGTCATTGACAGGTCATTAGTTTAAACCACTGAGTTGAAAATACAAAATAGAAACAGGATGATCGTGTGTTCATCGTGCACCTACCAACAGATAATCTTCGATTACTTTTAACGTAATATTTTTGTCTGTGATGCCATCAGGAGTCTGAAACCAGCATGATTCAGATGTAATCTGTCCATGTGGCAGCTTTCCAAAGTCACTCGTGGACAGTGAGTGGGATTCATACGTTATGCAATCATGGCTGAACAAATGGGAGATTGTCTGAAACTTTTGACTGACTGTCTGAGTTTGTCTGTTCCGGTGCACGCCTCATAATGGGGTAATATTATTGGATTTGTTTGATATGACTGATTTCTCACCTTTTCTTCCTCGTTTCCCCTGCGGTCCGGGCACACCCTGTGGTCCTGGTGAACCAGCTCTACCAGGCAAACCTAACGGGCAAAGAAATTGCAACTGTATTTCAGCTTAATTTAAAGGGATAGTTTACCATCAATTTTTTTTTTTAAAAAAAGCATTTTTTCTACTTTCCTGTAGTACTATTTATCAGTCTAGATTTTTTTTGGTGTGAGTTGCTGAGAGCCATCTAGTTCCATTACATTGAAGAGAAGGCAGTCATCTCTACAGCTGATACCTCTAACACTCGGCAACGCACACCAAAACAATCTGGACTGTTAAACAGCAAAACAAGCAAGAATAAAAATATGTATTTTTAATTTTGGGTGAACTCTCCATTTGAGTGAGTGATGCAAGTAATTAAAGTGCATGTTTTTACCTGGTGGTCCAGGTGGGCCTAAGGAGAACAACAAATAAATACATATTTTTACACAAATCAAATACTGTAAAAGCATTAGCAACCATAAAAACCATCAACAGAATATTTATGAAGTGCACCTGTTAGACAAACTCCTCTGGAGCTGTTGCACAGATCCATTAAGGCTTTGACCTGAAATAAAGAAAACGGAAAACAACAGTAGGTTAGTTTGATTTTGATTTTGATTTGATTTTTCATCCTGATGCTCTCTAAAAGTTAAAATGTTGTATTTGAAATCACTGTGATACAAACACTTTTGCTTGCTTTCATGTGAAACATCTTGTCAGCTGCAACTGTGTCATTTGCTCTCAGGATGTAAGAGAAGTTTACAACTCTTTTAATTTCACGTGATTTCCATTATTAGAGCTCAAAAAATTAGTTAATAATTACGTGCTGACACAATATTAACTGGCAACATTTGTGATAATCAATTAACCTTCAAAGTTTGTTTTTTTTTAAGCCAAAAATTTACTTACTACTGCTTCTTAATTTGAATATTTGCTGCTTTTCTTAGTCTTTGATTATAGTAAATTGATAATTTTCTGGGTTTTGGACAGTTGATCAAGCAAAACATTAAAAAAAAAATTAAAGACATCACCTTGAGTACTGGGAACCTGTGAGGAGCATTTTTCACTATTTTCTAACATTCCTTAATATAATCCAATGCCAATAATTATTTTAAATGAAAATAATCATTAGTTGCAGCCTTCATTATTATTGTTGATTATTAATCTAATAATGAAACTAGACTTCATTCTGGTATAATACTTGAGTATTACTGATACATGTGCTGTCATGAATACAGTAGTGCCCTCTGAAGAGATGCCAGTTCCCATCGGATATGAGTACAGTAGAGGGAGGAGGAGGGGTCACGCTCCACTGCTCAAAGTATTTATCCAGAAATCACTCAGTGGAAAACCAGATCTCTGAAACAGACTGTCGGATTCTTTGCATTACATGGACATACCTCTTATCCCAAAAGGGAAAAGAGAGGAAATGATTTTATAAAAGATGACAGCAAACAGTTGTCGATTGCTCCCCTGCTCTGTAATCTTATAAAAAGCCAACATTAAAGCATTTAGGTGTCTACTATCCTAGAAAAAACACACTAAACCTCTCTGCAAAAAAAACCAATGAATTCATTAAGTTTTTTGGAGCAAACTGACAAAATCTTTTTTTTTTTTTACTGTGTGATTATGAGTATTTTACAGTGTTGTAACATTAAATGGTACAAGTGTTTGTCCACCACTTTAAAGTCAAAACTGCTCCACCAAAGGAAAATCTGCACAGATATCACAGCTCAAATCCGTTCAAATCAATAGGTAAATCAGTTATATAGGGTTCCACAATATTAAGATTTAAAGTACTCTTTGGTGCACCACTCAACCCTATGATCACGTCTGTTGAACGGTCTTGAATATATTGCCTATATATTGTGTTATGTCATGTTAATTTTATGTTTCTTGTCATTTTTGCATTTGTTTAATGCTGCAAAAGTAGCTGCAGTGATGCAAATTCTGTCATTCTGTCAAGTGTCATTATCTTACAGGAACCATGGAGTATGTCATCAGCATCAGCATATCCTTCTCCTCTTGGCTTTGTGTTGCTTCTTCTCCCTCCAGGTCTCTCCTGCGGCGGTGGAGCATCTTCAGTTCTCCCTTATCAGCGAGGTCCACAGGTGGGGAGCCAGCATGCAACCTGCAGCTCTGTGACAGCAGCTGCATCTCGGCATCCAACCTGACCAGGTCCTCCATCAGCTCTCTCTGTCGAACCAGCAGAAACACAAATCCTGCTGAGGTCAGGAGCAACAGCACTGACATCCCCAGCAGCAGCAGGAAAACTCCACTCTTCTCCTTCATGTTTGCTTGCTGCTCCTCCTCTGCAGAGTGATCTGAGCTCTGAAATTCACAAGCACATACAGCACATTTCTGACCGCCTGCCAACAGATGAGGCGTCAGAGGGAAACTACGCTGGAGCTGTCTGAGTGAAATAAACATGTCAAGATCCGTCTGTAACTACGGGGTGAACCACATGATGCATTGCGCAACAACAAGCATCTGGGAAACAGTTAAAATCGGCAGGCCTACTTGATTTAGAAGCAGATAATGGACATATTTCAACAATAAAACACAGTGTGGTGCTTCACATCATCGTGGTGTTCTTCCTCTCAATATTGCTACCAGTCTGTCCTACACAAAATTACATGGAAGTGGAATAAATGAGTTGGGAACAAGGAGAACATTCTCTGGATTTACAAAAGAGCCTTCAGGGCACTTTCAGCAACAGACTGTGAGTGTGTGCATGCGTGTGTGTCCTGAAATCTCCTTTAATAAATGGGGTATTTCATTTATTGCATCATGCATTCCAAATATAGAATAATAGTTATATATTTTTCTCCACTTGTGTCAGAGGACAAGTAACATTAAAAGTTGCATGCATTTCCCAAAAAGTTCTAATTATCCAATTTAGTCTCTACCACAATGTGGAGAGCCCGTTTCGCAGCCAACTTGAGATAAAAGCTCCCACCCAAGCCTCTAAATCTGAGGCCAACGTCTTCATCAACAACATAGCAGCTTTTCATTTCAGCTTTTCATGTGCTGACCTTCAATGACAGCTCATCAGAGGCACACAACCTCTGCATGAACACTGTTTTCACTGTTTAATTTTGCATCCGTCCTCATTTTTGAAGTAAAGGAGCACTGACCCTGTTTCTTTCTTGAACTGCTGGGTAAATCCCTACTCCCTTTGACATGGGTCAGTCTGACCCAGCTAATTAATTTCCCCTTGAAAAGCCTCCTCGGAGAATGAATCGGACAGTGGAGTTTCTTTCATTTGAACTAAGGAAATTTTGAAGTAAATCCATCTAAAAAAAACAAAAAACGGATGCAGAGTACGACAGAAAAAAACCCTGCAGGTTTCACATTAAAAAACTTTTTTTTTTCCATTGCTCTGTGGCTTGGGTGTGCACTATTATCTGGCCTGTTCACTGTCCTGCCATTAAAAAGGTACTTGGAACCCCAAAGTGGCGGTGTTTCTAAGCAACCCGTAAAATGAGGGCTTAGCCTAGGATTTATAAACACTCCAATCACTGAGATTTATTTGGTAGGAGAATGTTGATCATCCCAAAGGACAAACTGCATCTCTTTGAACAGCACTCTAATTTGTCAGGAGTCGGAGGGAACAGGAGAGGTAAGTATTTCTCTTTGATGATTGGATGATGAAGAATTTGAAAAATATAAGTATGGGTTAACATCTTGAAAAATGTCAGAATTTTTACTCAAAGTAAAAATTGAATTATGTGGACTTTGATTCATTTATTAAGAGTGTGCAAGTTTATTCATACAGTACATTAAATGTGTATCTGCAATTTAAAAAATAGATGCAAAGAAAATAAATAAATAAATGAATGAATGAATAAATTAATAATTTTAATGAATTAAATTGACTTAGAAATTAAATAGTCTCTTTTGTGTCTCTGTTTGGCCATGTCCTGTGTCCTATGTTTTGATTGATGAAATCACAAGAAAGTTTTTGCAATCTGTCATCTTCAAACTTATAGTGGTAGTCAGTGAGGATTTCACAGAGGAGACTTCAAGCAAGAGGGGCATAAGGGTTTACCAGTATTATACTTGAATTGATAGAATCTGACTTAATTGAGACCCTGATTTCATCTGTATGATGACATTTTCTTGAGATTTTATTTATTTTTTATTTATCATGCTAATTTTAATTCAGTATGAAAACACTGCAGTAAAAACGATGTAAATAATACAAAGAAATTGGAAAATTACTTTTGCACCTCACTGGACATATTAGACTACCTTGGGAGAATACACCAATGTTATAAGTATGATTAACCTGTAATAACATTACAAAATAAGGGAATAATTTGTCAAATCCAAAATACTTGTTTTTCCTCTTAGCTGTAATGCTATTTTTCAATCTAGATTGTTTTGGTGAGAGTGGCCGAGTGTTGATGTCAGCCGTGGAGATGTCTGCCTTCTCCCCAGTTTACTAAAATTAGATGTCAATCAGCTTGTGGTGCTCAAAGTGTGAAAAAAAATGCATTTCAAAAACTCAATAGCCACGTCTCCAGAAATCATGACCGATTACTCAAGATAATCTTGTTGTGAGCAGTTTCATGTTGGAACTATTTTCTCTCTACCAAATTACACCTTCCAATTGTCTAACCACAGAAAAGGAAGCCCAAGAGGCTTTACTTGTGACAGCTTGAGGTGAAATGTTAGCTAGCTCAGTGGTACTAGATGCTTGCCTCTGCACAGTGATACATTTGGAAGGTGTAGTTCTGTAGAAATAAAATAGTTCCCATATGAAGCTGTTCACAACAAGGTCGTGGATTATCTTGAGCAGCCAGGCCATGATTTCTGGAGACATTGCTGGCGAGTTTAAATTTTTTTTTTTTTTTAAATTGCCAAGTGCCATTTAGATTATTATTATTATTATATTGGAGAGAAGGCAGACATCACTTCAACCAATACCTCCAACACTCAGCAACGCACACCAAAATCTAGACTTATTGGCTTTTCCTGTACTATAACTACAGGAAAGAGGAAAGATGTGTATTTTTGATTGGTGGTGAACTGTCCCTTTAAATTAAGCTGAATTTGTTACAGTCACAGTGCTTTTGCCTGTTAGGTTTGCCTGGTAGAGCTAGTTCACCAGGACCAAAGGGTGTGCAGGGCTCGCAGGCAAAACAAGTAAGAAAAGGTGAGAGATCTGACCTGTGCACCAGAACGGACACACTCAGACAGTCAGTCAGTCTCTACAGCTACAGGTAAGATGCTTTTTTTTTTTAACCATCCCTTGAAACTGACATATTAGATGGCTGTCTCTGTAACAAACAGTTCACCATAAAGCTTCATGTGGGCGTATTTTGGTTTTAATTTGTGCCAGTGTTGCACAAGAGATTTAAGAGGGTTGGAAAGGAAGGCTGTCCACAGATCAAAGTTCCTCTGTTGTGTTTTAACAAATGGGTAATGATTAGTTTGTGTGCGGGTTAAAAAGGACAGAAGCTTTAAGAGTGCAGGTCAGACAGAGGACACAGTAAACCTGCTCAGGTGTTTGTATCTGTCTGGATTTATGAAGGAGATGCTGCCGCTGGACAAACTCACCGTCATCTCCATGGTGGGTGACACAGTGTCTGAAGTCACTGCCGTTCTGATTTTACTGCTGCTGCTGCTGCTCCTCATCGCCTGGAACCAAACAAAGCAGTCACAGATACCCGGTGAGAGACTAGAGCGTCTGTGACCTATTAATCGAGCCACATGTTCAAGCAGGGGTGTCTACAGGTGTAAGACATTTATATTTATATTATATGTAAATAAATATATTATTTCATAAATAATAAATTATATATTATTTATATATTATATTTTAAAGACCTTTTTAAGATAAATTTTTAACCAATTTTAAGTCTGATTCTTGATCTTTTTCTTACTCAAGCACTCCAGTTACTGTAAATAGTAAACTGTAAACTGTAAGTGTGGTCCCATACAGAGATGTGTTTCATGTAGATATATAGTTATTATAGTGAGCCAACAGTGATATGCAGGCATAAAGTTAAAAAAAAATAGTTTAAGTGGTAGTTTAAAGAAGGTAAGAAATATGGACTTTCGTGCAGAAGCATTTGACTCATTTTGACAGAAAAGAAACTAGATCAAATGTTTATGGCAATTAAGACCTTAAGGTTGTAAGACTTTTTCATGCGTAATATTTATACAATTGAATTTTAAAGTTTTTATAGCAATGCAGACAGCTTGTGTACAAGTGACTGATGGTGCAAACAGAAGTAACATGGTAGAGAAATATCTGTATTTAAGAGTTTCTTTAAAGTGTTTTGCACCTATTGTGACTGTAGTTTTTTCATAAAATTGAGAGGGAATGTAGCTAAAGTAAATGTTTTTGCATCACATTATTCCTGAAATACCATGACAATTTCCACAAAGAAAGTCCAGCCTGAGATCTTTTGTGTTTTTTTAATCATTACCTGTTTCTTTCTGCCAGGTCCTTCCTTCTTGGCAGGTCTGGGTCCGATCCTCTCCTACTGCAGATTCATCTGGACTGGGATAGGAACGGCATGCAACTACTATAACAACAAATATGGCAGCATTGTGCGGGTCTGGATTAATGGAGAGGAGACAATCATTCTGAGCAAGCAAGTCTTCTGAATTTTTTTTTTAAAAAAGTCTTTACATTCACAATTGAGCCCATGAATCTGTAGTAAGTCAAAGCCTGGATACCTTTGCAGGTCTTCAGCAGTGTATCATGTTCTGAAGAGCGCCAACTACATAGCCAGATTCGGGAGCAAAAAAGGGCTGGAGTGTATTGGGATGGAAAGCAGGGGGATCATTTTCAACAGTGATATCCTGCTCTGGAGAAAAGTGAGGACATATTTTATGAAAGGTGAGTAATTTTGTATTGTAATGCCATGTTGCGGCCCATTTTCTTTCTTTTCTAAACCCTGCAGAATAACTGGATCACTGCTTCACTGTATTTGACTTACTGTACTGTTTAACGGCTGTTTTGCAGCTCTGACAGGCCCCAGCCTCCAGAGGACGGTGGGAATCTGTGCGAGCTCCACAGCCAAACACCTGGACCGCCTGCAGGAGATGACCGACCCCTCCAGGCACGTGGATGCTCTCAATCTGCTGAGAGCTATAGTGGTGGACATCTCCAACAAGCTTTTCCTCAGGGTGCCGCTCAACGGTCAGCTGCACGTTAATCATCTGCAAATTCTACACTCAAACAGTGAAAAATATTTCTAATTCTTACACTGAAGCTCCTGACTTTGTTTTTGTTGCTCATAACTCAGTAAATGACTTGCTGACGAAAATCCACCGCTACTTTGAGACCTGGCAAACTGTTCTAATAAAGCCAGATATGTTCTTCAAGATTGGATGGCTATACAACAAGCACGAGAGAGCAGCGTAAGACCTTCGTCACACATTGCAGTAACTTAACATTTGGCTTGTGAAGTTTCAGTTTAGCTTAAGAGAAACTTCAGTATTTTTCAACTCGGAATCTGTTTACCCATGCTTTTGTGTCTTAACAACATGTGACTAATGGCAAAATAAAATAAATCTTGAAATTGGCTCAGTATTGAGCAGGAAGGCTGCAGCTGACAGCCACGAAACAGGCTACAATGCAATCCTTTGGGGAAACTATGCACCATTAATGCACGTCCACCAAAAGTGTTTGTTGTACTTGTTGTAGGAGGACAACGGTGGAAATGTTAGTAAGAGCTTGAGAGACTGATGCCTGAAGAGTTTGCTGTGATAAGGAACAGAGAACGTTGCTTAGTTTTAGCAAAAAAAGATTTTCAATGTCATGGCTGAATATTTAGCTGATTTTAACAATATGGAAAAGCCCTCAATTCAGGACAAGGCATGTCTTTAACTAGACCTGGTTACACGCAGTAAGACATAAAAAGGTAAAGTAAAACATGTCATTTCTCTGTAGGGTCCTTATTCTAATAACAATCTGAGCCTGTCAGCAACCCTATACTGATGGTGCACAGTTGCCCCGAGTGATGACACTGCAGCGTATTTTGAACTGCAGCCCTCCAGTGTCAAAAATGGTTGTCTCCATTAGTAACTTGGACAAAACAAATGGAAAAATGGGATACAGGTTGAAAAATACAAAAGTTTCCCTTTAATTTTTGTGTTTCATTGTATGCCAACAGCCAAGAGATGCAGGAAACAATGGAGGTCCTTCTGGAAATGAAAAGAAAAATCATAAATACGTCTGAGAAACTGGATGATGATCGTGACTTTGCAACAGACCTGATCTTGGCTCAGGTTGGATTTTTTGATAAATCTATACCACCAGAGTCAGAGTTACCATCATGATGATGCCATGTGTTTGCTGCTTACCTTCATTTTGCTTTGAACAGAACGTCGGAGAGCTTTCGGCAGACAACGTCCGGCAGTGCGTGCTGGAGATGGTGATCGCAGCACCAGACACACTCTCCATCAGCCTCTTCTTCATGCTGATGCTGCTGAAACAAAACCCAGATGTGGAGCTGAGGATAGTGGAGGAGATACACAGTGTGTTGAGTGGGTGCATTTGTGCTTTATTAATCTGAAATTCATTCTGTGACAGCTTAAAACTATTTCTTCAATCTGTGAATGCTGCATTTTCATTTCCAGGTAAAAAAGGTGAAAACATTGATTATGAAAGCTTGAAAGTGCTGGAGAGCTTCATCAACGAGTCTCTGAGGTTTCATCCTGTGGTTGATTTCACAATGAGAAAAGCTCTGGAAGACGACAACATCGAAGGCATTAAAATCACAAAAGGCACTAACATTATTCTCAACGTTGGTCTCATGCACAAGACTGAATTCTTCCCCAAACCCAAAGAGTTCAGTCTGACGAACTTTGACAAAACAGTAAGTCAGCTAAACATTGTGGAACATTATGTGGCTCTTGAAAACACAAAGAACAGCTCAGTTTTTACCTTCTCTGGTTGGCAGGTGCCCAGTCGTTTCTTCCAGCCCTTCGGCTGCGGGCCTCGTTCCTGCGTGGGCAAACACATCGCCATGGTGATGATGAAGGCCATCCTGGTCACTCTGTTGTCTCGTTACAGCGTGTGTCCTCGCCGAGGCTGCACCCTCGACAGCATCAGGCAGACCAACAACCTGTCGCAACAACCTGTGGAGGACGAGCCAAGCCTGGCCATGCGCTTCATCCCTCGAACAACACAACTTTAACACAATCAACACTGAGACACAGGGGACACATCTGAGTGGAAACTAAGTATTGCATATTTGGAAGTTTGTAATTGGTACAGGAAAAATCCCCGCTGCAGGCTTGTGATAAATTAACAGATATTAAAGTGTACTTTCTGCTGCTCTCAGTATAAAACATAACAACTTGCTTGTTGAATTAAAAAATATATTTCCAACATTCATTTACTAAAAAAATGAACTGAACACAAAATGCAAACAATTCATTTAAAAATACAGGTTTCTACTGATTCTCATAACCCACCCCTGAGTGCAATATAACAAACTTTTGTGATGTTTTTATCACGAGGGTTGACATGATAATGTCAAGTCTGCAAAAAACCCACCAACTCTGGGTTCTATTAGTTCTATATTGTTTTTTACTATTTTTCTAATGTTTTGTCTTCTTTGACATTACTGACCTTCAGCGAATGTAAACGAAGGTTCTAGGCGACACAGAGCAATGCAAGCAAGACTTTTTTGTCTATGGGATGCAGTACACAAAAAAAAGGGTAAATATGGATATAGATTTTGGTATTTTCTGTCTTCAGTGGTCACAAAATAATTACTTTGGCAAAAAAAAGTTTGTTTTTTTTAATTTACATGCCAACTTGTTTTTGTTTATGACGTGGACTGAGGCAAGCAGCTACAGCTACTTTGGATTTTGTACATGTTAATCCCAGATTGATAATGTCAAACAAAGAGTGTTTTCATCTCACATAAATATTTTACACACAGTTTGTATTTCCTTCAGCACTATAGGGTTAACTGTATTAAACAACATCGAAGTTAAATATCAGTGTTGAAGTATGGTATAATGAGTAGTGTTGGATGCAAATGTCATATTAGAATTTTAACATACACAGAACTTTGAAATATTAGGTGTAAATGCATTGGTATGTTAAGGTGCACGACACAGAATTTTCCTAAAAAAATATGTATAGAGTCCTACAGAAATCATCCTTCTCAATCATCGCAATCACACATCATACTTCTACTGGGTCACAGACCACTAAAAGTGTGTGGCGATGTTTTTCTGTCCTATGTTCATTTTCTTCTTATTTATTGTGCGTCTGTGAAGCGAGACGCCAAACTAGAGTAAATCTGGGGTCAGCTTTTCACTGGTGAGCATGTTTAAAAATAGTAACAGACAATCCTGCATAGTATAAAAAATGCTCCCTTGAATAAATATTAGAAATATTTATTCCATGTAGCAAGTATCACAGGAAGAAAATAACAAAAATGCATGGCAGAAAATATTTTCTTTACTGTAATAATGTCCTTCATTTAATGTCCTACACATCTGTTTCAAAGCATCTATTTCATGAATCATTGAATTCAAAATCAAGTTAATTTACATGTTTTTTAATTTATTCATAACTTAGCAGAATGTAGTGACAGGCACTCTAAGAAACAATGATTTTTCTCTGTACCACAGGCACAAATCAAACATGCCACCTTGGCATTAAGAGATAAGGCGTTGAGGTTAAGTTGAAGTTTAGACACATGGTTAGTTTGACGCTGTGTTTAAAAATCAGGTAACAAAAAAAACACACAAAGGTGAACTTTCCCTTCAGGCTGAATTAATAAAACAGGCTGAGACAGGTCGAATCTGGCACCGCACGATCAAACAGTTCATGGATGATTTTTTTCCTTTCAGAGAAATTAATATAAAATCTATTCAGTAAGAATATAAATCCAATAAATATGTTTTTAATACTGCATTGATACAAAAATATAATAATCAAAGACCGCTAAAATCCACCTCTCACCCAAACTGACAGAAACATAACTGCATAGATAATCAGATCACACAGAAGGCAGCGTCTGCAAAACATGAGGGGACACTGAAACACTCACATGGCATCCCAGAGCGCTATTTTTAAGACAAAATACTCTCATTGTAGATGTAAAAAATACAAGTAACTGCTGCAGTCGGAGGTTAGTGTCGGCATGATGTAATCCTAAACACAAATAGGGATGTAAACAATTTTTTTCTGTGTTCAAACTTCAGCGAAGAAGAGCAGGTTCCTCTTGAGACGCAACTCTCTGAAGATTTCTTCAAGAGCATTTTAAATTCTCTTTGTTTTGTTTGTTTCCTTACTAGAATAATGAACAATTAATTTGGTACCCCACTAAGATATCAATATCATCCCTTTGCTTCTAAAAAAACAAAAAAAATGAATAGCTAATATAAACCAATCCAATGCAAGACTTAGTGTCATTTTGTCAATTTCTGTCAGTATTGCTTTAGTCAGTGTTGATGACATAACCAAATAGTTACCATTATATCTGATTAAAATCAAAATGGGCCGCACTGTAACAATCGGCTAATGTAGAAAATGTGATCTCTTGTTAAAAAATAATTTCAAAAATTATAAAGTCGGACATGATCTCTCTTGACATTTAGCATACAGATCTGGGGCAAAAAAGTAACAGTAGAAATGTATGATTTTCCCTTCATAATGAGAATATCATACTTTGCATTGACTCATCCCATGAACGATGTTACAACCACTTAAGTTTTCAAGTCATCATCTTAAGACATTATTGTTATTCTGAAACATCAAACACCAACAGGAGTTTAAAACCACAATCTTTTAACCCTGAGGTTTTTACCAGCCAAGCCTTTCAAACAGTTCTGAATTATTCCATTAATTTATATGTTGAAAATAAATGATTAGTGGACCAAAAAAAAAAACCCCAAGATGAAACATTCTTGGCAGAGATAAACTAACTGTAAACACTGTGGAATAAAGATGAGGATGATGTGTTGCACTACTGCTCTGTGTACCTTCTTCCTCTGCAGTGGTTGAGGGTCAGGTGGTCATGTTGCTCAGTGGTGTCAGTGCAGGAGTTGCAGTCGGAGGCTCAGTGCTCCTGTAAAGCTCTCTGACAGTGGTACATCAGGCAGTCAGGCAGGTCGGGGACCGGAGAGCGCAGCCATACGGCCAGCGTTCCTGCATGCAGGCGACAGTGCATCAGACACGGCTGATCCTGGAGCAGGCAGCAGGCTACAATACCCTCCATACCTGTGGGGAAAATAATAAAGTTTACTTATTATTAGTGTGAAATGCATGAGAAGTGTATGCTGTATTTAACACATATCAACCTATTGGTCAAAGAGTGCACCTTTCACATGTGCATTATGTCAATTTTAGATGCAGTAAAAGGATAGTAAAAATACTAATGACTTGGTGGTTCATTTAGATTTTGGCAACAGTAGTTGACAAAATAAAAAAATTAAAAAGTTCTGAAAGATGTGAGTAAGTACACCTTTAGTTGAAATAAATTATCCAAAAAGTGCCTGTCAAACTTACAGATTTGTTACAGATTTTAAAGGACTAAAGGCTGTTACACACTAAGTCCATATTTTTCATGTGCCTTTTTCAAATCTGTCTTCCGATAAAAAACAATACATAATACAGAAACCCAAAACACTAGCGGGATACTGCAAATCAGCTGTCAGACGTCAACATCAGAATACCTGGTGATTCGATCTAATACTATGCATATTTGATTAAGCCAGGTATCGTTGCACCAAGTGTTGTCTCTTAGTAATCTACCTGATAATGGCAAATGTTTGGTCTACTGGTGAGATTTAGTTGGAGCCAATGGTCTGATGCTGCTCTGCTGTATGAATGTACTGCAGCCGTCTCCCATTCAAGCTAACATTAGCTTTCCATCATTAGTACCTGTCATCAGCATTATTAAGAGATGTACACCACTGACTCTGAATATTCATGAGCCTAAAATCTCAGTTTAAAAGCCTGTTAACTCACTACACAACAGCTTTTAAGCATTTTCTAGTTTGTTTCCTGTTGTATGTGTATCACATGACATTAGGGACATTTCAATGGTGCAGAACATTTCAAAGATTTTTAATCCTTTTAAACCTGTGCAAATTGGCTTGATTTCTTTTAAAAGCATGGGAAGAAGGCAATGAGCAACTTAAGAAGAAATGACCTAAAAATTAGCAAGAAATTGGTTCAACGAAATTACCTGAAAATTTGCAGAAAAAAAAACCTAAGAAACAAAAACACACACAAGAAAGTGACCTGAAAAAAATGCTTAAAATGTAGAATCATTTTGTTAATTTTATATATATAATTATGATATATGGTTCACTAAACATTTTTCCTTAACTTTAAAAAAAAAAATTTCTAAATCTACAAATTTCTTGCAATTTGCAGGACATTTCTTGCTAAGTTGTTCATTGCCTTTTCTCACCATGTTTTTGAAATCATCAAATCAGTTTGTTCAAGGTTCAAGGTTTTAAAATACCTGTGAAAGGCATCTGAACGCAGCAAAAAAGGAATGTCAACCCAGTTTTAAGTGAAACGTATTTTTGCGTAACTTTAAGCATGTATTAGGATTTTTGTAAACAGATTTTAATCAAATAACCAAAATTTTTCCAAAATATTCTTTTAACTCAAGAACATTTCCAGACTGAAAAAGCTGTTTTTTTCATATCAGAACTTTTAAGGAATTTAATGACCATGCAAACCCTGCATAACTAAACGTTTGTTCACCGATGATTTCCACCACATGAAGATGCAGTTTCTTCTTTAGCACATTCAGAGTGGCTGCAAGAGGTTCTTGGCCGTCACTTATCAGCGTCAGGTTCTGCTTTGTATCGTGAGAGAAGTCCAGCCACATTGTCCCGTACTGCTCTGTGGACACGGTCAAAGGTCTGAAGGAAACACGACATTACTGTAAGCAGTCAATTGTCTCTTCACGGCCACACTTGTGAAAAAATAAGGAAACATTTTACCTGATGAAGCTGGTTAGAGGCAGTTTGTATGAGAACTGCATGGACTGAGGCGTCCCAACGGGAAACTGGTAAGATACCATCCCAACCACTTCAACATGAACTGAAGGCCTCTTCACAGTCAGGGAATACTGACACACTGCTACACTGTGGCTTCTCACCTCCTGCACCACACTGTCACACACACAGGACACCTGAAACCAACAGGACAAGAAAATACAATTTTATATGAAAGACTAATAAGGAGGAGGAATTGCTAATCATTCATTGTTCAATAACTGATGTACCTCAGCTTCATCTGAGTCAAGTTCTAGGAGTATCTGTTGAATGTCAGAGTCAGAGGAGTTGTAAATAAAAGTAACCAGCGCTAAAGAATCATCTCTCTGCACATGACAGGCTGAGACATCCAGGCTTTGGCTGGAGCACAGAGGCGTGATTTCTGAGTGTGAGAGTCCAGAGAGCTCTGCAGGAAGATGAGAGCTGAGACAAAAGTCTTTAGGTTCATCTTCATGTGGAGGTGCATCAGCACTGTTATCCTTAATGAGAGAGGGGCTACTTCCCTTTATGTCACTGTCAGTTAATTCGACATCACAGGTGCCATTAGCAGCAGTGAGGTCCTGAGAGAGTTGGGACGTCTGTTCAGGTGAAGAAACGGCCAGCTCTGAGGTGACGCCGGAGTCCATGAGGTTGTTACACAGAAGGTTGTCCACTGTGCTCGAAGCAGAGACGGGGGAGTTGGATATTTGCTCACTGGCACCTGAAGACGAGCTCGGACTTTTGGCTTTTCTTCTGAATCGCTGCGGTGTCGGATCAGATTTTCCCATCTGAAAGGTTGTATAAGATGCATTTGTAATGATGCATGATGTATCTTTCTGTTTTATCATAGTAAAAGCCTTTACACACTGGAGGCATTTATTTGTGCTTGTGTCAATTTGCATGTCAATATATATTTTTAACTGTGTGTGCTTTTGGGGTTTTTTTTGAGTACTGTCTCACAGAACACAAATATTACTTGATGAAAACTAAATGCAATTTATTTCAAAATTAGGTTGATTTTTCTTTGGCACTTCACATAAAGGCATCAACAGATACCACATCACAATGTCATAACAATGGCTGAGCTTTTGCAATTATCGCAAATTGGCGAGTATTTCACATTTTTCATTTTTGTGTGATTTCTACTGGTGTGTAAAGGCCTTTTTTGATTTTTTTGATTTTCAGAAAAAAAACATTGCAAAGGGCTTCAATATCACATCAGAGTGCATAAAATTTACAGAGCCAGTAGATGCTGTGTCCGTATGAAACAACTAGAGCTGATCAATAGAAACATAACTTGCTGGCTATTTTGATAAATTATTGTTATTTAAGTCATTATCAAACCAAATTGTTAAATATTTTATGGTTCTAGTTTGTTTTAAATGTGAGGATTTGGTGCTTTTTGTTTTCATGAAAATAACTTTTACATCTTTAGAGTTTGGACTGCTGATTGGGCACAACAAGAAATCTGAAGACATCACCTCAAGCTCTGCCTGAGAAGATTTTTTACAATTTTTTGTCATTTTTGGACAAAACGATTTATTAATTGAGAAAATTATTGGAAAATCAATCAATAATAAATCTAACTGTTAGTTGACTGCTAATCGCAGCTTTAGTTGTGTGCCGCCTGTTGTACAAAATCAGTGTAGAGAGTGTTCACAACTAACTCACCAGATTAATACATATCAAATGTCCCCATCTGCTTTACAGTAAATGTTTTCCAGCCGCCAAAAGAAGGTGATTAAATCTTAATTTAATTTCTTATTGGAATATTAATACCAGAGAAATTTATCACACCTTCAGACTGTGCATCACCCCTTCAAACAGAAATAGAGAAATTAAAAAGCTCACCAGACACACAGAGCTTTGGGAGCCGAGGCCAACAAACAGCGAAGAGGCCAGCTGCTGTTTCTCCTGTTCGGGCTCAGGGGTCGGTACCGGAGTGGGAGTCTGGCTGTGTGCACTCTCAGCCTCTCCCTGCTGGTCCGGTGACCGAAGAGGACTGGGAACCTCGACATGGGCAGACTCCTCCAGAGGTTCCTTTTGTGCCAGGTAGCCCTCCCTCCCCCACACTCTCTTCACACCATCCAGTTTCAGAGTCGTAGAACTGAAACAAATATCACAAGTCAGAGTATGCCTTCAAACCAGTGTGTGTGAGCTATTTTAATTCACTGAGCATAAGTGTCTGTGTGTCTGCGTACCCTCCTTTGTTTGAGAGGTCAGTGCTATCCCCTGACAGGCCCGAGCTTACAGACAACAGAGTAGGGGACTGTCTGTCGGCAATGCTGCAGGAGGACATGCTGATGGGCAGGGACAGGCCGTATGGCTCCAAGCTCAACGCTGAGGCAGACAACACAGTTAGAACAAACCAAAACAAGGCAGTGCCAAATCTGACACAATCTAAAACTCAATCCTTTTACCTTTTGCCTGAGCGAGTTCCTCCTGCCGTTGATGGGGAGGCTTGTATGGAGCAGCGCCAGCAGCCAACGCCTCCGATACAAATCCATCCAGAAATGACAGAGAGGAATCCACCTAGGAACAAACATCAACAGCAACTGCAAGTTTAAACATTTCCTTTCCCTGCAGGACTTAAGATGCAATATGTCTGTGCTTGCAAATAGCACTGATATAATACGTATGATTTTTACACTTTGTTTTGCCCACCCAAAAAAAAACTATAAAATTGCAGGAAAAGAATGCATGATCATAAAGCATATATTTGTATTATTATTGTTGTTCTCTACTTCCATCTGACTCTGAATGGGGTTCTGTGGTGAACCAAACCCATCAGACTACTCCAGACATGCTTAAACAGCTGCTATGGTTACAACGGAAACCATGATACCCATTATTTCAATAAATACTGTCATTAATCTAATCGTCTGTGTGTCATAGATGGCAAGTGAATGCAAGTTTTGTTTTCCACCAATCAGATAATGAGCACTTTCTCTGCCAGAGAGGAGGAACTGAAACGTCATATCACTTGCTGTGGTTTCGAGAGCTAAATCATTTCACTGTGTTTTTCTCACACCACATTCTGACAAGTTTCAACAACAGCGGATATTCAAAGTCAAATTAAATGCAGGGCTGTAGTGATAACTGTATTACCGCAATACCACAGTTATGTGACACTACCAAAGTGATGAGTTCCACTGTCACCACTGCTTTTTTTATTTAAGAGTTGATATGATAATAATTGAGAAATGCATTTCCTTGGTTATGATGCAGTCACCATTCTGTACCCTTGCTTAATGTCCAGCCAACAGCATTGTGTGATTGGTTACAGGCCACAAGTAATAGCTAACCAACACTGAAAGCTGCACGGTGCCACAGAGAGCAAAGACAGAGACCGGAGCTGCTCCAGTTAGCGAGCAGCAGACATTGCCTAAGCTGTAAAAAAAAAAAAAAACATCACAATCTCTGATACTTATTCTTTCAGTTAAGAAATATTGCAAATATCAGGTGTATGTTGTCTTCCAAAGATTACGAAACTACAAGATCCTGTTGATAACATATAAGGAACTACATGACATCACCCCCAGTTACATGTCCTTTTTTTTTTTTTTGAAGATAAATTTTTGGGGCATTTCCCTTTATTTTTTATAGAACAGCTTGTGATAGACAGGAAAGCTGCGACAGATAAGGGGGAACGACATGTGCATTTGCTGTTTTAGCCCCGACCCTCTGAAATAATCTTCCCCAGTCCATCAGATTTGCATGTTCTGAAAAGTGCTATATGAATAAAGCTTGGATTAATTGATTATTTACTTACTTATGCTGATGTTGCAAAAGCACAGCAGTGGGGATACATTGCATTTTCACAATTCAATTCAATTTCAAAATTTGTCTTGTTTTCAATATACTAGGTTTCCGTGAGCGTTGACTGTAAACAACATTACAATGACAATATACCATAGGAGTTAATACCTTGGATTCTCATTTTGTACCTTAAATTAGCTTTGCTGGAAAGAGCCTAAGATCTAAGATTTTCATTACCAACGACTGCATGTATGTAACTGTTGTGTACATGATAACTTAGGTCCTGAACTTGTGCGTTACCTCCAGAGGTTCCAGGCTGGTGTCTCGAGGTAGCACCCTGGCCCGTAGCTCAGGTTGTTGGCTGAGGTGCTGCAGCTC
This sequence comes from Plectropomus leopardus, assembly GCF_026936395.1. Taxonomy (NCBI): domain Eukaryota; kingdom Metazoa; phylum Chordata; class Actinopteri; order Perciformes; family Serranidae; genus Plectropomus; species Plectropomus leopardus. The sequence goes on along the minus strand of NC_142182.1, from coordinate 31,198,687 downwards.
CTGGGCCCTCTGTCTCAGTCCTGTGTCCATGGAGCTGCTGTATGTTTCGGAAACCTCCTGGGCCACAGACACACCTGCCGCACCGTCGCAGAGCTTGGTCATGGCCATGAGGACCCAGCATTTGGTTTCACTGCTGGTGTTCTTCATGTCCAACAGTTTGGCCAGCAGCCTCAAGACTGTGGCTGCGTCAAGTTCCTCCCTCAGATAGGAGTATTCACCGAGGACCTGTGTGCGGCAGACAGGGGGCAAAACTCGTCTGTAACATTTTGAAGATTAGATTTAGAAAATCTAATTTAGTGTTTACAACTCTTTTTGTTTTATCTCCTATCATTTTGTGTATTATTTTATAATTACTGTTCAAATGTACTTATGTGTCTCCATCTAGGGCAGGCATGTCAAACTGGTCCACAGGGGGGCCGGTGTGGCTGCAGGTTTTTGTGCCAACCAACCAAGAGCACACAGTTTGACCAATCAACTGTCTGAAGACGGAGATCAGTTGATTAAATGGGTCAAGTCTGGTGTGCTGCTACTTGGTTGGAAACAAAACCTGCAGCCACACCGGCCCCCCTGTGGACCAGTTTGACATGTCTGATCTAGGGTTTTTGGGCTACAAGATGTATATGTGATTAACATTAAGATCCTGCTGGCCATGTTTTTAAACACAGCTGTCTCTTTATTTTGCATTTTCTTTTTTTTGTTATTCTCTTTTTATTGGTTTATGTGAACATACAAAAAACAAAATACACAACCTAATGAACATGAAGACCTTTCAATTATGAAAAAAGGGAAATACATAAATAAGTAGACAGATAAATAAAGAAACTGAATAAAAAAGATAAATAAATTAATAATGAATAAAAAAAACAAGCAAATAAATAGGTGGGAAAAAATAAATAAGGGGGGGCATTGATTAAATAAATAAAAATAATAAAATAAAATAGGGGTAGAAAATAAATAGAGAGGCATATTTTGTATTTTCTTCTCCTGTTCTTTTTATGCCTGCAAATGGTAAAATGATTTTTAAAGTATGCTTTAAACCACAAATGGTATTCCTGTTCCTTCTTCTGCTTCTTACTCTCATTATTATTACATATGAATCATACAAACTGCTCATTGTGCAAACAGCACTCACCCAGCTGATGACTTGGAGGAAGCGCTGTGGCAGTTTGCCAGGCTCTCCTTGCAGCAGAGAAACATATGAATCCACAGCAAACAGCCTCAACTTCCTGTCCTCCTCCACACTGTCAAACCCTGAGACGTTAAAGAGAAATCAGCATTACAACATTATCAAGTTACTGACCTGAAATGTCTCACCGCAGCAGGGTGGTGACAATAGAATAAGCTTAATAATATCTCACCCTCCGACAGCAGTTTAAGGAAACTGTTTGGGATGTCAGGCTGCATCATGTCTCCACCCACTGAAAACACTGTGTTCATGGTCTCAATGAACCATTCATTGTCTGGTGCATATGTATAACAGTTCAGAAAAAAACAACAACAAAATAAATTGGAAGAGACAAGGTATAAATGATACAACAGCATGCAATACAAATTTGCGATTTCTGTTTTTTCAACCCAGAACTAATTTAAATGTTTGACTTTACTAGTAGTTTTAGTATTGACCAAAATAGACTGCAACTCACAAGGTTTCAACACAATCCAGCAGTTATCGTTTAGGCCTTACAACACCAGTAGAAGTCTACATGAGATGTTTTTTATGTTCCACTTTTAATTGTTTTTTTGCAAACCGTGCTCTCTACCAGGTTTTACTAACTGTCACAACTACAGTGCATGTGTGAGAAGCACAAAATTGTGTACAGTGACGCCCATAAAACTTAACAGACAGCAAAGTTTGGGACCCTTCGAACTGTCAGAACTAAAAGGCTTGTATGTCAAGACTGTGAGCTTCCACTTTCATTAAAAAAAGAAAAAATGTGTCTTGGTTTAGAAGGCCTGTACAGTGGCACCTGCAGAGGTACAGTAAGTTTCTTCACTACCATGATGTTTATACCATATACAGTAATTTATCAGCAGAAACAGTGTAACAAGATCTGGATTTTAAAAAATCAGACAGTTTTATATGAAATATAATGGGTCGGGGTTTAAGTATAATTTTCTTCTTAAACCAGTGAAGCAATTTCACTAAGCACACAGTATGTGGCTGGCTCTTCAATATTTGTATCTGTTTTCCAGGTGCAGTTAGCTAGAAGAGGTAAATTAATGTATATTTAGTATTCGAAAGGATATTTTTCTGCCAGTTCCGCAACCTTCCCCACCAGGTCAATGGTGGTGTAGTCATCTTTATTGATGCGCAGAAACTCCAGCATCTTCTCCACGATGACCGTGACATTCTGACCGTTGGTGATCCGAAAGAGCAACTCCAGCGTCTACAAGAAAACAGAGAAAAAAGCACCATTATGCTGCAAACCCACAATGTCACAACACCAAAATCCAGACTTCACCAGTATCTGCCTCACCTCACGCTTGATGATGAGGTCGGGGTGATCGAGGCACTCTATGATGGTCATCTGATGCTGCAGGGCCAGTTTAGGATCCTGTTGGACTACGTAGGTAAGCGCCTTCAAGCCTACAGCGACAATAAATATAACACTTTACCACAGTTTTGATTTTCAATCTAAAGAAAAATAAATCAAAGGTTTTAGTTGATTCTTACCAAGATATTTAAGATTAATCTTCGGTGACAGAACAAAGTTGCCGATGCACTTTGCGGCCTTTTCCAAAAGTTCAGATTTGGGATGAATCGTGTAAATACATTTTACACACTCGTATAATATTGCTGGAAATAAAGAGAGATTTCAACAACTAGTTGAAGAAAGAACTTAAATCAAATAACCAAATTTACAAAAAAAACTACTTTGAAATACCATAGGTGATGTTATGATTCATCTCTGCTCTTCGTAAAGACTCATCAAGGACTTCATACATGATCTCACTTGAGCTTCAAATTAAGAACAGAATCACAAAATGTACTTACAATAAGTTAAGTATAAAGCACAATTACATCAAGTTCATCAGAGGACAAAAAATTGATTACCTCGGGTCATTTTTCCCGAGTAAGGACAGTATTCTGAGAAGCTGAATCTGCAGCCACGGAGCGGGGACACTGTGATAGTTAAAATCCATGGGCAGCTTTCCTCCCACCACTTGCTTAAGTATGGTGACAAAACTTGCTGTCAGGTCTTTATAACCTTCTGGATTCTCCTGTAGAAAAAGAAAAATATGTGACGAGACTGAATGTCACCACTGGATATCAAAGTTCAGCTACACATTTTCCATTTCAACACTCCATATTTTTCCAGACTTCTCTGTCAATTTTTCAGACCATATTTGACATCCAAGTACAAACAACCAGCCTTTGGAAAACTTGCGTTTACCCATTCTGACCGATCAGTCCGCACTCCTACGCAGAAAGTTGGAGGAAGTTTGACTGTCAAACATCTCTGCCCAAAGAGGAAATAAACTAACCATTCCTACCAAGACTCATATTTTTCTCATGACATGTTAAATATATGATATGTTATTACTGTCCCCCATGTTTTTAAGTAAAAACTAAAAATGATTTGAATTTTTACGGTGTCTGTGCTGCCTTTGTTTATTCACTGTGTCCTTGGACAGGAGGATGAAGGCAAAAAAAGATTTTTTTAAGCAGAGAAAACAGTCTGTTTACTTTTCTGAAAACTACATCATTGCGTAACTCAAAAATGTTCAGATGAGCTTAATATTTGGTTATTTGTGATGCTTAGTTTATGTGCAATTCAAAGATATTCTTGCTTTTGCTAGCTGTGAGGTGGAGGTGTAGAGGCAGCTCTGTGCAGAAGTGCACATTTTGTTGCACACCATACGCCTTGCTTTGCTTTTGGCGACTCTCACACAGTGGTAAATATTTTGCCTACCCTGGCTACCTGCTCCAAACACCATTAAGAACACCTCTTGTATGACAATTTATGTTTTTTTTTTTTAATTCTGAATTTCATATTTATGGAAACAGAATAAGATCAATAGTCACAAATATTTTTCTGTGCCTGCTTGTCTTTTCTGAATACATATCCAGGCCTGGAAATTATTAAAATCAAAGTCCATACTTTTCCAAACTGTGTAGGAACCCTGCCACAAAGTCCAGAGTCCATGAAAACAAATTACCTGGATCATCTGTAAGTAGATGTGTAGTGAAGCTGTCATGACGCCAGGGTCCTTATCACACAGAGCTTTACGAAACTTGTTGTGGATGTGTTGAACTTGATTTGGTGCTATTAGGTAGAATTTATACAGTGCCAGGACTGCTTTCCGTCGAATTATTTCTCTGCAAATGTGAAGAAAAAAACATAAATCATAACATGCAAGCAGATTTATCATGCTCCACTTTACCATATGAAGAAATTCACACTGAGGCATACTGGTAACTGATTAGACTTGAAAGTCAAAGAGTATTTCTTACTTTGGGTGATTCAGTTTCTCCTCAACCAGAGGAAGGATTGCAGGAATCATGTCTTTGGGGAACAATTGGCTGACGACAGTTAGAGCCATGCACACTTCAATAAGGTTTGTGCTCTGAAGATCCTGAAAACACAAAATACATCAACATCCCTTGTGCGGACACCAGATGACAAATGTTGTCAAAAATGATAACACCCACCTTTAATACAGTGTTCACAAGGAGAAGAAGCAGCTCGTGACTTTCGTTCAGAAACAAAGATACAGCGAGATAACCTGCAATTCAAAAACACAGACTTATTTTTCACCCAAAGCGATGTAGGAAGAGAAATAATCACTACTTTGAAAATCATGACACAAAATGAGTATTGCAGAGCCATTGGATAAGAACATACCGACTCTTTTCTCCAGAGCAGTGCCTTGTTGAGCCAGTTTGATGGCATGAATATAGCTGAACGAAGCTTCATAACCGAGCATTTCACAATAGATCGCTCTCACCATGAGCTCCTTCATCTGCCTCTGAATCACATCATGACACAAGGAAGAAGGAAACACAATAATTTCAGGCATCACTGCACTGAATAATCTGCTTTCTTGTACAAGACATAATCAGGAAATCAGGACAATCATACCATGGAGGTATTGGGGGAGGACACCTGTTCTTTGATAGATGCTAGTTCTCGCTGAATAAGTTTTTCCTCCTCCTGAAAAAGGGGAAACACACCTCAAAATATTAGATCAAACACTGGGATAATGCCTGCTCAACATGCCATGTTTGCTGTCAGTGGTCATGTTAGGTTAAAAAAAAAACATACTTCAAACTCTCCTACCTTTGATGCAGACGTTAACCCGCAGTTGCTATGTAGTATTTCTCAAAAGAGGATATCTTCATGTACTGCTTTGTGATTTTTAAGCCATTAATATTAACACCTTGAAAAAATTATCCTACAACTGCTGCCATTCATGATGTGGTTTTAGATAAATTTATTTATTTCTTGTTTGTTGGTATAATTTTATGTTCTAGTTTCCAGCTCCTGTTTTCTCATATTTATTAGATTACACTTTAAAAATGTGTCTCCATCTTGATAAAAGTAAGTGGATTGTGGAAAAAACAGGTTCAACAGTGAAAAACTTTATCATTATATCCTGGGCAAAGCCTGATATACTGTATATTTTTTTTACATCTGTTTATTGGGTTTTGCAATTTTCATCAACAAATTCATATGCAAAACTTCCTTGCCTCTAGGAGGCACTGACATTAAGACATAATGAGATACAAAAAGGGTGATGGGAGAGTTCACAAAACAAAAGCAGAACAAACAAATAAATAGCTGTGTCCAGCAATACACTTAATCCATGAATGTCGCATGTAACACATATGGCATAATTAGTTCAATGATAAAACTGCCATTTTGTGAAGATGAGATTTAATAGTCAGTCTGTTACGTCACAGACCAGACCTGAACCCCGGTCACCACAGGGCACTGGGTCTAAAAAGAGGGCAGGAGCTTAAATTGTTTAGCTACAAGGCAACACATGGACATCAAGTTTTGGCAAAATTAGGCATTTAACCCTATGCAAACCCCAAAGGAATGCTAATGCTATAACAAAGGGATTCCTGCACTCTGCGCACGGACCCTTTGGTAAAAAGCAATAAATACATATGTCATCTTTTTACACCTATTTTTCTTTCAATAAACTAAATAATTTGCATCGTACTGTTGGCCATATACCATGCCAGTACACAATGAAAATCAAGTTGTAGACTGTAAAGCATCACACTGAACAATAGCTATAAACCTGCTGTAAACCATTTCTGATTGGTGCCTTCACGCATCTGTGGGATAATACAGCACCAGGCACTAGTGAATAAGCTGAAGAGGCAACCATTTTTACAGTGTTCTTATTTACCTTTCACACACAGTTTATAAATGTAAATCATACTGACAACTGACTCTACGCACCTCGAATATCTGAGTGTATCACAAGCACATGAACGCACCAACAAGGACAAGTTTTTAAAAATAGACCTAGCTTAAATTTCACCTGTATTACCACGCGATAATAACATAGCAAGAACGAGAGGATGTATATATAAAGTCTATAATTTGTACTTTATTCTTATACATATCACAATATCGCACGGAAAACGTGGCATATCATAGTGAGTGACTTCAAACACATAAACACACCTTTTTTGAGTTAGCTTAGCAAGCTAGCATCAGAGGATATCATCGACTGGCTCGTTCACCTTAACTCTAGTTTTCAAAGAGACACTCACATGTTTGGACGTCAGCTCGGTTATCCCTCTGATGAGGTTTCCTAGTTTTGAGGTTGTGGACAGTTTAGTGGCTCCAGACTGAGAGTCCAAAGACAGGAGGCTCGGCAGAGCTGTCAGGGTCTTCTCCACAACATCGCTCATTTTGGCGGCGAAAAGCGGGACTTGGCAGCAGTTTTTTCTCTTTACAGATACACTTATGAAATCATTTATCCATCCCAGTGAGAGACTCGTAAAGAGAGTCAGCGAAAATTAATTACTGAACAGTTAAAAAGATCACGAGAGGTAAATTGCTAGCTTGCAGTCGGCCATTGTTTTGATTCAGCAGACTGACCGAGTCTCGTTGATGACGTCACTTCCCCTTTTTATCTGGAAAACTTTATTAGAAACGTTGAACAAAACAGCGGGCGCTAGCTTTACCGGTTGGGGACTTATGTTTTTTTTGGATTTGGCTTAGGGGAGAGGCATGCAACCTAATATATATACTATTTATTTATTTTATTTATATTTATTTTACTGTCTGGGACGAGTGCTTACATAAATAAAAAAATAAAACATTGCTAAATCTGAGCTTAAAATAGTTATATTTCATCAAAATCACTTTATTCTACACATCTCATTCAAAAAAAGTGAAAAAAAAAACAAGGCTTTTTTCAACTCCAGGATTTCCTAGTTAACTTTTAACTTTCAAACATCAAAGGGTAAATGATTAAAGTCTAACAACTAATTTATGGTGGTTTCTCAGAAAGGCTAAATGAAAAATATTTGTAGTTTTGGGGAGGGTAAAAAAAATAATAAAAAAATCACACCCCAGCCACCCCCTCCTCTGACAAACAAAGAACAGTCCCTAAGATAAGGTAAAGAACAATAACGAGAAAGTAATGATATTCAGAACTCAGATCTTGATAAACAGCCTCTTTAATAACTGTACACTAAGCTACAATAAAATAATTACAGTTAATATGAAATTACAGCCATTGGACAATTTAATGAAAAGGAGTACATTCTAGGAGTTAAACATGTTTTTATATAGTAGTATTTAGATATCTAGTGGGGGACCACACGTTCAGGGTGTCTGCAGTGACCAGATGTGCACATAGAGCAGAAAGTGGATTCAACAGCTGGAAACAGACAGATGAGACGTAGACCATCTTTTAAAATCATAGCATGGGAAAAACCAACATCTTGTATTTTAGGTTTATCGTAAATATGTGCTTTCTTTACATTAGAATAATATTGGCAGGTGAGTTGCTGTCAAGGCTTGCTGGGCGTACAGGGTATTAAATCTATTTCCACCTTACATAAGCTTCAGATTTGCGCTTTGGTTCATAACACTTCATACTAATACAAATCAATTCAGTTCTACAAGCCAATCTAATAATCCTCACATTTCAACATTTCTCACTTAGAGAAGCCACAAATCTCCATCCTCCCTTCTGTCTTTTTTCCATCTGTGTCATGAGAAAATCGAGCCAAGTGAAGCTGAGGCCTTCATTAAAACCTTAGTGCTCCTCCTGCAGTTGTATTTTCTTCTACAGTCCGCATTCCTCCATTATATTTTGTGCAAAAACCAAATAAACATGTCCTTTAAGTGGGCACATACAATACATCACTTTATTGTGTAATTTCTATTCTAGACTGATGCTAGTCACTACCAATGTTATTTTCTGCAATATACATTTTACATCTTAAGTTGTAATAACTGTAAGTACTTCTGTGCAATTTTCTCTCAATCATACTGTAATACAAGCGTGCCATTTGGTTTCGTTATTCTCTGAAATATGTAAATCTACCGTGGCCATGAGACTGGAGTATATACAATGCTATTGATATGCCCTATGTACAACCAAAACTGAGTTCTCTATTTCTGTGATTGTACTCTAGCAAACAGAAATGTTGTGTCTTCAGTAAGTCTGTCTTCCATTCAGTCCTCTGTGTCTTCATCCTTAAGCCCAGATCTGGGAGAATCAAACAGCAGATGTTACGGGATGTCACCAGAAAGATCTTGCAAAACTGTAAAATCAGACAACAACAACAGACATATCATACCCGAAGAGTGTGGTCCCAGGAACCCGTGCAGAAGGCTGTCCCATCTGGGGACACACGCAGTGTACTGACACGGTTCTCATGTCCAAACAGAATAGACACCCTTGTTCCTTTGAGAACATCCCAAACATTTATGGTGTAATCGTTGTAGCCACCAAACAGTAGCCGTCCTGAAAGGTACACAAAAACACAATGTAAATGCTTTCAACTGTATACAGTTTTAATAATTTTAAGTTCTTATTGGTCACTGAATGAATGTGTGAATCTTTATTCCAAACACGTACAAACAAAACACACAAAGAAAAGCAGTTTCTAAACTTTATTAACATATCTTTTTGTCAAATTTGCTAAAATAGTTGCTAGAGCCACACAATACAACATAATGTCCTTTTCCCACCAAAATTAGCACGTTTGGGAAACCCTGATATAAACAGGTGATAGACTGCTTTCCCATTGCCGGCAGAAGCTGTGTACATGGCTCTGCAGTCTTTCTGTGTGTTTTACATACCGGTGTATGTCACAGTAAACAGTAAAAAGCAGCGTGGAGGCCAATGAAAATGTAATGGTTACCTCTTTTCTAAATTTTATTATCTCTGTTACTAATTCAGTATCACTTTCAAATTCAGTGACCACTAACTTTGGAACAATTGTTCAAGTGCTACTTGGTCAGACACTGTGAGCATTTTGTGGCGGCCTGTCATTGCATTGCACTGGCAAAAGGAACTAAAATGGTCACAGTTGCAGTTAATAAATACCCATGACCATTTCAGAGTCATTTGAATGCCAGTTTTAACCTTCTCCATTAACCCTTTGAACACTGAGCAAATTGGCTTGACTTCTTTCAAAAACATGGGAAGAGGGTGATGAGCAATGTAACAACACATGGCCAAAAAGTTAGAAAAAAATTAGTAAAAAGTACAAGAAAATTACCTGAAAATTAGCACACAAAAAACAAAGGGAAAGAAACAAACAAAAAATTGGGTAAATTATTTAAAAGAAACACACACACACACACACACACACACACACACACACACACACACACACACACACACACACACGCAAGGAAATGACCTGCAGAATGTGCTAAAAAATACAACAATTCTGTAAAATAATTTTACATATGTAGTTATGTTAATTAGAAATCATTTTCCCTTGCTTTTTGAAAAATATTTTTAGAAATCTACCAGTTTCTTGCAATATTTTGGACATTTCATGTCATATTACTATTTGCCTTTGTCTCATATTTTTGAAAGAAATCCAACCAATGTGCTCAGGGTTTTAAGGGTTAAATACTAGTGAAAAGTAGCTGAAAGCAGCACAGGAAAAGTGATGTCGCTCTGTGTTCAAAGAGTTAATGCAAAAGCCAGATGTTGGTGGGGGTTAGCGGGGGTTTTATTACAGTTGTGAAAGGGCTTAAGATAAATAGTCTGTGAAAAAAATCAGGCCCCTCCTCATTATGATTTTAATGACATTATCTAGAATCTACCACAGCTGGAAAAAAAACCAAACAATCAGAGCCAAAGAGTCTCTGTTGCTGCTGTCAATCATGTCAGTCACTGTTTGTGAACTAAAGTCAAACTGTCAAACTAGACAGCGCAGATCAAATATGAATCAAGATTCTGTTATTGCTCTGCCTATTCCTCGGCTCAAATGTTTTCAGAAATATATTTAGTGTACTGTTTAGTTGTAAAATGAGAAAGCTCTAGCTGTTTCCAACACGGCATCCTCAGACTATTTGTCACTTGTACTACTGTGTGGATACAGTGACAGTTTCAGCAAATATGATAAATAGCTATTTTTATATACCAGCTAAAGCTTTAACTGCTGTTTGGTTGAACAAGCGGACGAATACTGTGAATTTATATTCTTACCACTGAGAGAGAAATCAACACTGGAGACCCCGAATATGATGCTCTCTTTGGAATAAATAGCCACTTCTCTGTCTGCCCTTAAGTCATACAGGCGGCACTGTAACAAAGGTCAGCACTTTAACATTTAAGAGAATTTTCAATATGTTTCTGTTTTCACTTCACGTGGTAAATATCTGATTACTTACTGTTGCATCATCTGAGCCAGATGCAAATGCATCTCCACTGGGATAGTATCTATTAGGCAAAAAGAAACAGCTATAAACAAATATTTTTCTTGTTTGGGATTTGAAATATCTGACTTTTGGCAACTCCCAGTGGTCGTATGAAAAAGAGATAGAAAACAATATAAATAAACAAAATCGGAATAATTTAAAAGGTGTTCTAATGCAGAAATGCAAATACACAATCTAAAATATTAGCATTTTCCCCTCTGAATTATACACAAAAAGGCTCTATATATAAATTTTAAAACTGACAGAGCCATTTGGGGGCAGCCACTTACCGCACACTATTTATGTCTGATTCATGAGTTTCAAAGGACTGAATGCATTGTCCTGACCGCATGTCCCACACATTGGCCTTCTTATCACAGCCCTGCAATAATAATGAATAATACAGAATAAGAGGAATATATGAAACAATTCTGTGAAGTTTAAATAGTAATAAACTGTAGTTAAAGGTGTCCTCACCCCTGAAACAAATGTGTTTCCAGTCTCAGAGGGGGCCAAGTCCAGACAGAGCACGTCTGCAGCATGTCCATGGAAACTCTGCAACAGCTGCCCACTCTCGACATCCCATAATGCACATGTCCCATCCCCGCTGGACGTTAGGATCTTTAACACAAGCAGATGATGAGGAGGAGTAACGGCTGCTGCAAAGACTAGCAAAAGTTGATGTGGGCTAACACACGGCTATAAATGGATTGTCTTTGCTGTGCGAAACATCATGTGACCAGGACATCAAACCAGGAGCAACTGGCTGCTGTGAATTATTAACAAAGTGGGGGAGCTCCTTGTGCTAGGATATAGAAGGCAGTGATTTCTGATTAATAATGAGAGAGAGATGGTGATGAATAGAAAAGCAGATGTGTTGTAAAAGACAAGCAGAACACACCATGGTCAAATCCTAGAAATCTCCTACGAGACCGAGCTCACATGCCTGGCCTGCAGGTCCGTCACACTCTATTGCCCTTGAAAAACATACATTTATAATTAAGGGTAAATATTCCACCTTTGTGAAGATATGGAAGCGTTTTATGAAATTTCTAGAAGGGGAGAAGGCTACATAAGTCTACTTGTCTTAATGTTTTAATGACAACATAATTATATTTTTTTCAATCGCTGTTTCTCTTATTTTTTGTATCTTCCAGAGCATGAATAATTGTATAGATAACATTTTAATTCCCTGATTATTTATTTTAGAACCTTAAAAACAGTCAATGTGATGTCCTGTCTTAGCAGTTTTATTAAGATGATACCTTGCTTTGAATGTTCTGTAATGTACCCTACTTGTTTTCTGTTTTTGTTACTCCATGCAGTACAAAAAATCTAATAAAAATACTTGTTTAAAAAAAGATGTGTTGTAAAAGTTAACTGTAAAATCAAGGGAAAATGTGAAACACAAAAAGTAGTATTTCTGTAAACATTCAGTCGCTTTTCGGTAGATGTTTTGAGTATCTGGTCGATACACTCACCTGCATATCCGAGTTGGTGAAGCTGCAGGCAGACAGGTAGTTCGTGTGCATGGCCACTGATTTCTTCTTTGCAGCCAAGTTCTCGTTCTTGTCCAGAGACAGAGGATACACTGAGCATTTATTATCCAGGCCCCTGTGATAAGACGATAACCAAAGTTAACCAGAAACAAAAACACATGACACACCACATTTGCATCCCACGTTTCATAAGATGCTCACCCACAAGCTACAGCACAGCCAGAGGGGGCGTAGGCGCAGGCCATCACCCAGGTGCATGGCATTGTCACAGCGTGCTCCTAATAAATATCAAAAGACAAAGCTGCATGAGCCGCGCCGGGACAGAGAGATGAATCAGATTCATTAGAATCAATAATTAGAGCAGAACAGAAAGCCTCAGGTTGTCCAAAATCAAAACTGACAGCAAATAAAAAGACTGTATCTTTTGTATCATGGCACAATGTAAATATCCTGTCGATGTGCAGTACTCTACTGTTTCAACTGCAAAACAGTACAGTGCAATACTGATTTGAAGCCTTCTATGTTATTTTGCAAAAATAATTTAACTGTGCAAAACCTCAACTGTATAATACTTTGTTATTTAATTCTTACCTGTTCTACTCTTGCATTTATGTTTAGCACACATGTAGTACAGTTCACATATTTGTACATCATAGGTATACATTGTGTTATATATTGTAGTATAATGCACATTCTTGCATATCTTATTTCTATTTCTTTTTTCTTTCATCTCTCAATGTCTGTATACAATATAAGAGCAATATCTCAGAGGATCAATAAAATATTCCCAATCTGTATCTGACATCCTCCACGCCTCCTCCTGTGTATTTTCTACATGATAATAAGAATAGTGGAACCAATGATTTTTCTATAAAAAGGATATCCATGGTAACAAATAACAAACAAAGATAACAAAATAAAAAAATCATTTACAAACATCCCAGATTTTATCAATGAAGCCTATTTGAGAAGCTTTACACATATTATCAGTAACTGTACTTTCTGCTGATTTCTCATGTTTTAAATTACCTATCACACTAACAATATTTGTTGTAACATACAGACAGAGTAAAAAAATTAAAGGAACAACCTGAATAAGAAAGTGGAGAAACACTGAATATAGATGATTCTGTGCACAAGGGATTGCTGAATGGTTTGAAGTTGATTTTGAAAATAACAGGAATAAAATACTACAGCATTTACACCAGATCTCAACCCAGTTAAACACCTATGGAAGATTGTGGACCAACATGATCACTATAAGACAAAATGTTTTAAATGAAAACTTTCATCTTCACACTTCTTTCAGATTAGCTATTAGTAGCT